>NW_003302553.1:20016246-20089981 GCF_000004255.2 Arabidopsis lyrata subsp. lyrata
ACGGGTTCCTTGTTAGATGTATTTGATCCCTTTGACTTTCTTCGTTTGTTGGGTGGCGGTTCGATCTCTGGTTCGCCACGGTCGCGTGCCGCTGCTCGAGACCTTGTAACGACGAGGGTTTCCTTGCTGTCTTGAATGCTTCGCTCCGAGATGCATTCTACTGGAATAACTCTCTTTAACTCAGGATCTGATGTTGACGCCAATGCGGCAAGTGCATCTGCAGTTGTATTCTCTCCCCGAGGTATACGGATCAATTCAAATTTCGAGAAATTTTTAGATAGATCCTTCACCACTTCGAGGTATGCTTCCATTCTTGAATCTTTAGCCTCGTAGTCTCCGTTAAATTGGTTAACTACTAATTGCGAATCGCAATAAACCAATATTTCCTTAGCTCCAACTCCTTGTGCTAGTCGAAGTCCGGCAATAAGGGCTTCGCATTCTGCCTCGTTGTTGGAGGCTTTGAATAATAATCGGAATGACTGTTCTAGAATTTCCGATGTTGGAGATTCCAACTTGATTCCCACTCCGGATCCTTGTTTTGTTGAAGACCCGTCTACGTGTAATTTCCAAGTTTGGTTCTCCGGTTGCTCTATCGTTCCAGGTATTGGTAGTTCGGTCAGGAAGTCTGCTAAGACCTGAGCCTTCATACTGATCCGGCTTTTGAACTCTATGTCGTACTCGCTTAATTCCACCGCCCATTTCGCCAAACGTCCGGACTGACTTGGACCATGAAGTATTGTTCGGAGTGGTTGGTTAGTTAATACTTCAACCGGATGGGATTGAAAATATGGACGAAGCTTCCGAGCCGAAGTTACCACCGCGAGCGCGAGTTTTTCCATCATTGTGTATCTGGTTTCCGGATCAGTCATTGACTTGCTCACGTAGTAAATTGGTTTCTGCTCCCCACGGTCTTCCCGAACCAAGACTCCACTAACCGCGTGGTTTGAAACTGATACGTACAAGTAAAGTTTTTCATCTACTTCCGGTTTGGACAGTACAGGTGGAGTGGTTAAGTATGCCTTGAGCTGCCCAAAAGCTTCTTCACACTTCTCATCCCAAAGGAATCCTTTGTTCCCTTTTAGAATTTGGTAGAAAGGCAACGACTTATCTGTTGACCTCGAGATAAAACGGTTCAAAGCCGCAATCCGCCCAGTCAACCGTTGTACTTCTTTGAAGTTTCTTGGAGATGGCATGTTCAGAAAGGCGTTAATTTGATTTGGATTGGCTTCAATCCCTCTTTCTGTCACGATATAGCCAAGAAATTCTCCGGATGGGACTCCGAATGTGCATTTCGCCGGGTTTAGCTTCATTTGATATTTATTGAGAATGTCAAAACATTCCTCCAAATGTTTAACATGATCTTCTTTCTTCAATGATTTAACCAACATATCATCTATGTAGACTTCCATAGTCTTCCCGAGGTGATTGTGAAACATTTTGTTCACCAATCGTTGGTAAGTTGCTCCTGCATTTTTCAAACCAAAAGGCATTACCTTGTAACAGTAGATACCTCTATCTGTGATAAATGACGTCTTTTCTTGATCTTCGGGGTTCATCATTATCTGATTATAACCCGAGAAGGCATCCATGAACGTTAACAGCTCATTTCCAGCGGTGGACTCTACAAGTCGATCTATATGCGGGAGCGGGAAACTATCTTTAGGACATGCTTTGTTTAGGTCTGTAAAATCGATGCAAACCCTATCTTTCCCGTTCTTTTTCTTGACAACGACAGTGTTTGCTACCCACTCCGGATACTGCACTTCTCTTATGGACCCTATCTTCAAGAGTTTATCCACTTCGTCGTTTACTATTTTTGCCCGTTCCACTCCAAGCTTTCTTCTTTTTTGTTTAACCGGTTTGAAGCTTGGATCTACGTTTAGTTCATGACAAATTATACTCGGATTTATGCCCGGCATGTCCGCTGCTGACCATGCAAACGACGCCTTGTTTTTCCTTAAGAGTTCGATCAAAGCTTCTTTTATTTGGCCAGTCAAAGTTGCTCCAATTCTAATTTTCCGGTCCGGCTTGTCTTCTTCCAGTACCACTTCGACCACTACATCCTCTTTCTTCTGCCCACTAGGAAATTTTATTTTTAGTCCTTCTTTTGCGGGCTTCGTTAGTTGCTATTGAATCTTCATACGGTGGCTAGCTAAGTAACAAGTCCGTGAAGCTTCTTGGTCTCCCCGAATTGTTTCCACCCCATTTGATGCTGGAAATTTGATACATTGATGGTACGTAGAGGGAACTGCTTTCATTCGATAAATCCAGGGAGTCCCAAGGATGATGTTGTAAGCTGCGGGCTTATCGAAGACGACGAAGTCTACAATTTTCGATACTTTTTTGGCAAGGACCGGTAGCTTGATTGTCCCGAGAGACATGGCTGACTCGCTTGTGAATGCAACTAGTGGAGATGGAGGTCCTACTATGTCTCCTCTGCTGATTCCCATTTTTTCTAGAGTACTTAAAAAGATCAAGTCGACCGAACTGCCTGTATCTATAAGGATCCTTGATACTTCGAAGTTTGCGACGTCGAGAGTAATGACTAGAGCATCGTCATGCGGTCTTTCGAGATGCCGCGTTTCTTCTTCGTTAAATGATATTGTAGCACCTTGAAAATCAATTTCTTCACTCAAGCTTGCTTTAAGTAAGACATTTCGTCTATGTTTTTTGATGGAACTTATTGAATCCCCGCAAAATCTGGAACCCCCTAGAATCACATTGATCTTCCCCTTCGAACTCCTTGGTTCTTCCTCGTTGGATAACCTTGGTCTTTTGGAATCTTGATCTTTGGAGTTTTCCTTTGCTTCGTGGTATTCCTTCACAAAATCTTTTATATCGAATTTAGAAAGATCGCCACTAGCCCACAGCTCTGCGAGGTGCTTTTTAAGAACGCTGCAATCCTTGGTTAAATGTCCGGTTACTTTATGAATGTCGCAATATAGACTTTCATCACGGACCCAAGTGTTTGATCTTCCTTTCCCTTGGAATTGCTTCCCGACGGAATTGTTGAAGGGTTGCGACCCAAACTTCCTTGGTCCTTTGCTCTCTCTAGGTTCGAACTTCTTGGTGGGGACGGTGACTGCCGGCTTTTCTTGTTTATTCCGTTTGGCAAAACTTTCTTTTTCGTCTTCTACCTCCATCCAATTGTTTGCGCGGAAGAGTGCATCCTGAATTGTGTCTGGTTTATGAAGTATTAAGTCTTCTTTAAACCTTGAATCATGTCGCAATCCTTTTCGTAGGGCAGATAAAGCTGATTGCTGTGAGATTCTTGGGAGTTTTGATAGCACTCCTTTGAATTTGGTGATGAAAACTCGAAGTGACTCATTAGATCCTTGCGTTAAGTTCCAAAGATCGGCATCCGAAACGCTTTTATCCATAAGGATAGAGTATTGCTTTAAGAACACGGCTGATAGTTCGTCGAAATTGCTGATCGAACCCGGCTCTAATTGGGTGAACCACATTAGAGCTTGGCCACATAGATTCTCCGAAAACAGCTTGCAATAGCCTGTGTCCTCATCAGCTTCATCCAATTCGACTCTTCCTGCAGCGATCAGAAAGGCTGCAAGATAGCTTTTTGGATCCTCCAATCCGCTGTAAGGGTCCAACTTGAGCTTCCGGGAATCTTTGATCCTCAAACTTGCAATTCGCGGGATAAAAGGGGTTCGCCTAGCTTCTTCAATGACTCGATTGATGTCTGGCTCCGAACTTGTAGCCTGATGAAATTTTGATTTCATTTCTTTTAATTCCTGGCTAACCTTCTTCATGGTCTCGAACTGGTCGAGGTTCTCCTGCTCGTACTGAGCTGCAAGTTGTTCTTCATCCCCGAGCTGCGTCTCTTCTTCCGACGTCTGAGCTACATTATTAGTAGCACCGGGAGTTGTTTGTCCGCTGGTTTCATTTCGTGCAGCGGAACTTGGCGAGTTGAATATCCCTCTTCGGGTTCCCACCGGGTTTCCTGCACTTAAAGAGCGAACACGAGTTTGTATATTATTGACGTTTTGACTAAGAGATACCTGGGATGTTTGCAACGTATCGACGGCCTTCTCCACATCCGAGAATTTTTGTGATATGTCCGACATGGTTTGCTGCATGGCTTTGAGGGTTTCGGCCAATGATGTCTCAACGGCGTCTCCTCCGGACATTGTCGCTTATCTCGGGAATGTAGAAAAGAAGAAATCTGACCACTCAAGAATCCTGATGTCCCCACAGGCGGCGCCAAAATGTGGATGTCGGATTCACACACTCAAGTATTTTGTTAAGTGGGAAAGATTATTCTTGAGGGACAAAAATGAATACGTAAGAACTTGTAAATTGATATGAAAATTGCTATAGTATTTCTCTCTTGAGAGGAAGATCCCCTTTACATGGCCATTGGCCTCTATATTTATACATAGATAAGCGACATTTAAAATGAGTAATTAAGTACAATTATTTCTTCTTAAATGTGTCCGTTTTGATTCTTCGACTTTAATGCTCAACGTTTGAATTTGAGTTGACTCTGATTTTCATGGGCCTCGCCTCTTTTGGCCCAAGTGTCCTTGAACCGACCTACTCGCGTCTTCTACACCGAACTCACATCTCAGTGCAGTCACTTCGGACTCTCGAAGTGGTGACAACCACTTCGACCGTCCCCTCGGTTCATGGGCCCAATGGGCTTCATCCTTTATGGGCCACCCGCTTGACTACGTGGCAATCTTTGGTTGGCCTCGTACTTCTGGTGCGGGATCCGACACCAACAGATGGTTTCAAAAACACAGTAGAAGATAGTTGGGAATCAAGTAAATATCTATATCATTCTACCATCATCGATCAAATACAGAATTGTCGGCGTTCAATGGCTAAGTTCAAACATAAATCAAACATAAACGCAGCAAAACGTATCAGTAACCTTCAATTTCGTTTGAACAAAGCAATGGTAAGTAATTTGCGGCATGAAAGACGACGAATCCCAGCAATTCAACGAGACTTGGCTGCAGCTTATAGAGGTGAGGAGATTTACTGGAAATTGAAGAGCAGGAACCAGTGGTTAAAAGAAGGAGACAGAAACACTAAATTTTTCCAAGCTTGTGCGAAAAATAGATTTGCACAGAACTTTATCACTTCTATAAAGGATGATAGTGGAAATGTTTTCTCTGGAGATGATGAAATTGGGAACCATGTTGAACGTTATTTCACACAAGTTTACACATCTACGGGCCACCAAGTCTCTCCAATCGATTTTGCAGATTTTGCACCATCAGTTACGTCGGAAGTTAACGAGGACTTAACAAAAGAGTTTACTGCGGAAGAGATATACGACACAGTCCAATCAATAGGAGATGATAAAGCACCAGGCCCTGATGGTTTAACTGCGCGTTTTTACAAACAATGCTGGGACATCGTCGGAGAAGATGTGATTCAAGAGGTTCAGCTGTTCTTCCAATCATCTTACATGAGGCCAGAAATCAATCACACTAACATTTGCATGATTCCGAAAATCACAGAACCGGTAACGCTTTCGGATTACCGGCCTATTGCCCTTTGCAATGTATTGTACAAAATCATTTCCAAATGTCTAGTGAACCGGTTAAAAAGCCATCTTAATAGTATAGTTTCTGATTCCCAAGCGGCTTTCATCCCCGGAAGGTTAATAACTGACAATGTCTTAATCGCTCATGAGATGATGCATTCTTTAAAGACCCGGAAACGTGTCTCACAATCATATATGGCGGTCAAAACTGATGTTAGCAAAGCATACGACAGAGTAGAATGGAATTTTCTTGAGACCACAATGCGTTTATTTGGTTTCTCAGATACGTGGATAGGTTGGATAATGTCTACAGTTCGAACAGTACACTACTCAGTTTTGATTAATGGCTCGCCGTTTGGAGAAGTAATTCCAGAACGTGGAATCCGACAAGGAGACCCTCTATCTCCGTATCTTTTTATCTTATGTGCGGATATCATGAATCATTTGATAAAGTCCAAAGTAGAATCTGGCGATCTGCGAGTCCCCTCCATTACTCATTTACAATTCGCGGATGACTCTTTGTTTTTCTGTCAAGCAAATAATCGAAACTGTCAAGCTTTGCGTGACGTTTTTGAAGTGTATGAGTATTACTCAGGACAGAAAATAAATGTTTCCAAGTCAATGATTACTTTTGGCTCAAGAGTACGAGGGCAGGTGCAAGAACGTCTTAAAAGGATTTTGAGAATCCCCAATCAAGGTGGGGGAGGTAAGTATTTAGGCCTTCCCGAACAATTTGGAAGAAAGAAAAAGGACATGTTTAACTACATTATTGAACGAGTAAGACAGAGAACTACCAATTGGAGTGCTAAGTTTCTTTCCCCAGCCGGTAAAGAAATTTTACTTAAATCGGTAGCTCTCGCTATGCCCGTCTATTCAATGTCCTGCTTCAAACTGCCTTTAGGAGTTATATCAGAGATAGATTCAGTTTTGATGCGGTTTTGGTGGGAGAAAAGTGCTCAATCGAAAGGGATACCTTGGATAGCTTGGAAACGATTGCAATTTTCAAAGAAGGAAGGTGGTTTAGGATTTAAAGATCTAGCTAAGTTCAATGATGCTCTTTTGGCTAAACAAGCTTGGCGTATCATTAGACATCCAAACTCTTTGCTAGCCCGTGTTCTTAAAGCCCGATATTTCCGAGACAAATCATTTTTAGATGCAACTACTCAGAACTATCAATCTTATGGCTGGTCTTCGATCCTAGCCGGACTTTCTTTAATCAAAAAAGGTGCTCGTTTCTTGATAGGTGATGGCACTTCTATTCGTGTGGGAAGAGATAATGTCTTACCAGATCATCCACCAAGACCACTTCACACTTCCGCCCTTTCTTTGGACGATAACATCAGTGATTTTATCACAACGTCAGGTTCATCCCGTTTTTGGGACCGAGAAAAGATACAATCCAACATTATCAATGAGGACCAAGAGTCCATTCTTCAAATTCACATTCCTCGTTTGACAACACAAGATCGTTTGGTTTGGCATTACCATAAGTCAGGTGAGTATATGGTTCGAACCGGCTACTGGTTTGCCACTCATGATCCTTTTAGTGACGCATCACCCATTGATGTACCACCATGCTCGATACTTTTGAAGAACAGAATTTGGAAATTATCAATATTACCAAAACTCAAACATTTTCTTTGGCGCATTATTTCACGAGTACTACCTACTACGGATCGTTTAATTTCGCGGGGTGTTTCTGTTGATCGTTTATGTCAACGATGCAAAGTTACAGACGAGAGCATTACTCATACTCTGTTTTTGTGTCCGGCCTCCAACTTGATTTGGCGACTCTCAGGGGTTCCTGCTTCCACTATTTCCTCTTTCTCTACTGATTGTGAAACAAACCTTTTGACTTTGTTGAATCTTCAAAATATTCAAGGGCTATCAAAACAAATAACATTGCTTCCTTGGTGGGTACTTTGGCACATTTGGAAGTCTCGGAACAATCTTATTTTTAACAATTTTCGAGAAAATCATTCAAAGGCGGCACTTCAAGCTCAAGCGGACACAAAAGAGTGGCTTCGAGCTACGGCAATTGATCAAAATGATGTTTTTACTTTACAAGAGGATTCTGGATCACGTTGGACTCGTCCTCCATCTCCTTTTGTCAAATGCAATTATGATGCAAGTTTCAACCCTCACACTCATCAGGTCACTGGGGGCTGGGTTATTCGAGATACCGAAGGCAAAGCTTTGTGTTGGGGTTCTGCGAGATTACGAACTGTTAGATCACCACTAGAAGCTGAAGGCGAGGCGCTTCTTTTTGCTTTACAACAATCGTGGAGCAGAGGTTTTTCAAGGATTTATTTCGAAGGAGACTGTGAAGTTTTAATCAACATCATCAATGGCTTCTCCACAGATATAAACGTTGATGGTCTCTGTCAAGACATCTTCTTTTGGGCAACAAAGTTTCGAGAGATTCGTTTTATTTATGCTAAACGTGTTTGTAATGAAGTAGCTCATCTTTTGGCTAAGAAAGGTTGTATAAATAGAATTTTCTTTTCTGGTTGTGTAACACCACCATCTTGGTTGGGAGAACTCTTGTACTTTGAACGTATTCATTCAATATAAAGTTCTTTTGCTGAAAAAAAAAAGGATTTAATAAAATGATTTTTGTTTTAATTATAGTTATATTCTTGTACATTTCCTTCTAATGATTTCATTCTAATTTTCTATTCTACCTAATTTAATTTTCTTGAACCATATGATTCGTTTTTTAATCTTAAGGACCAAATAATTTTTAACGAAATTCTTTTTAACTTGAAAAATATTTAAATCTCAAATTTTAAATAAAATAAACATTATAACGATTTTTATATAATTATCTATTAGATCACAAAAAGTAAATATAATAATACATATATTAAAAATAAATTACAAAATTTATTCGAGATAAGAAAAAGGTAAGAAATATATATTTAATAAATGTATTGCAATAATTTATTTCATTAAATATTGCATAGTTCAAAAAAATTGCATAAATATATTAGAAAATAATCAAACATCTAAAGTAGATAATGGAAATGGATATTTTCAACTTCATTATCTTATTGTGCAATGATTGGAATTGATATATTTAAATCTCCATCACCAATAAACATGAAAATTTTATTATAATCATCAAAACTTTTAGTATACATATGTGAACTTAAACTAAAAATATGAAAATTGAAGAATAAATAAGTATATTTTAGTATGCCTTTAGAAATATACAAAAATGAATACAATGTTAGATATATATATATATATATATATATATAATACATTCTAAAATAAATTTAGAATCAAATTCTTGATTTTTAATCCATATAATTAACAACATAAAAAATAGACACATAAATATAGTAGAAAAGATGAGAGAATGATTACTTATAAGATGATTATCTAAAATAGACAGTGAAGATGCATCTTTTAAAAAAAAAAACTAATGTAAAAACACAAAACAAAAAAATATTTAAGATTTGAGCTATAGTGGAAGAGGGTGAGAGGATGAGAGGATGAGAGAATGAATATTTATATGATGAGAAGTGAAATAAGTTACAATTGAAAATAAATAAATTATGGGAGTTACAATTCTAATTTATTGTGTGATGAATAAAATTGAGTGGAAAAATATAGTTAATGTATAATTTTAATGATTTCAGTTTTTATATTAAAGTGAGTTAAATGTGTTTTATTTATGATTTAATTAAAAATAAAAAAATTTAAGTTACATTTTCAAATTGACCAATAAGAAGAGAGTGAAACCTTACTTTTATATGTATGATTTAAATAATTCATATGATTTTAAAATATGATTCCGTAAAGAATCTTATATATATATATATATATATATATATATATATATAAATAGTTTCACTCGCAATCTATTAGGCCACTTAATTGACATCATTTTTTTATCTTATATAATATGAGAAGGTTTTTTCTAACTTTTCCTAACATTGCGATACTTGGCACTCTCTTTTGATGATACTTGTCCTCTTTTTCACTTTGTCTCTTTTAATTTAGTTCTAAAAAGAGATATTTCTCTTATCCTATTGGTACATTCGACATATATTTTTAAAATTATTAGGTTTTCAAAATCACGTAACGTTATTGTTAAACTATTTTATAATGTCTTATTAATAGTTAAATATTTTTATCCTAATGATGTATCATTTATCAATATTTAAATAATTCATATGATTTAAAAATATGATTCCGTAAAGAATCTTATATATATTTTCCCTCACAATCTATTAGGCCACTTAATTGACATTATTTTTTTAATTCTATTTTTTTTTAATCCATCACTAAAAAAACAAAGTGTCAGGATAGTATATATAAAATTGAATTAAAAAAAGAGCCCAAAGACAAGAATATTGTAAACGTATGATAGTCATGAGAAAAAAAAATTGGGACTAAATATTATGTAATTAAATCTCATTATGATCTCAATATTAATTGGGTCATTTTCAAAACGAAAATTTTATGGTCTACTCAATTACTCATGTAACGTTTTTCATATATACCCTAATAATATTAATCAACTCTTTCGATATAAATAGCAAATATATATTTTTAATCACACATTAACACAGAAATTTATGCCACTCTTAAGCGGTTGATCCACTTTGCAAATTCACATAAACTAAATTGTGTTTGAGAAGCTTGAAGCAAAGTATAAGTTATAACAAAATTAGTTTAAAATTCAACAAATAAAACACAAGTCATGCTTTCGGTTATTGTTATGTTAAGTAAAAGAAGAAAGAGAAGGTGATGGTGAAGTTGAAGAATAGAGGAAGAAAGAGAAGTTGATGACCGATGATGATCATGATGAAGTTGAAGAATAGTATTTTGTTTGTTTATGATCACTAAAAGTTTGCTTTCAAGAGGTATAGTTTATTATAAGAAATAATACTTATTAGATCTGGTATAGTTTAATATTTTTAACCAATGACCTCTTATCTTTTATATTTTAAATCAATTTTTATCCTAATTTTCACATTTCTGTATAAACATTTTTTATTTCATTCACTTAATTTAACCTTTTAAACTAATATATTCAAACACAACAGATAAATCTAAATAGAAATATATATTTAATGCATAAGAAACAAACAAGGTTTTGAGATGAATTCTCTTTTACCAAAATTGCAACTACTTTAATTTCTTTATTTTTAAAATAATCATTCTCTTATTCTTCTTTATGATACTTCAAATCTTTAACTTTACTTTGTTTCTTATTTTCTTCAATGGGTTGAAAAATAAATTAAGACATAATGATAGTAAGAATTTTTAATTTATTTATAGATTAAAAACGGTTATTTTGAGCAAAACAATTTTCAATATTGTCCAAGAAGCAGTCAAAATGTCAAAACTACAATAAACCTCCATACTTATATTACAAAATGTTTATGTCATTAGAGAGGAGAGAAACAAAATGTCTATGTTATTAGAGAGGAGATAAGAAGGACATCAAACCATGTCTTCACCATGCGTGTCAGAACTCATCATCTCAATACCATGTGTGTCAGAACCCATATCAATAGCAAACTCATCAACACGAGGAACAGGAACAATCACCCCGTCAGGCACAGACGTAGGAATCTCAGAGGCAGACGTACTAAATTTGGCAGCTGCAATAGCCAATGTATTGCGAAGAGACAACAAAACAAAAGTGGCACATGCATAAGGGAAAACAAACCGAAACTGAAGATCTTTGAAGTAGGTAAATGACAGGCCAAAAGTCACGCCAAGGATACTGCCAAGTATATCAAAATCTTCCCCTAAATCCAGAAATACCAGAGTTATGGTACAGTGAAAAAAGAAAGCCAAAACCAAGATGATCCACCAGAATGCATTGTGAAAACCAGCAATCCATTCTTGTAAATACCCCAAACCATAAATAACTGCAGTTTGCACGAAAAATTTTAAAATAGCAATCTGATGCGGAATTCTTTCTCCTACACGAGTATGTTCTCTATTCCTCGATCTATATATCAAACTCGACATAAAAATACCCTCAACAAAGCCAAGCAATACAGCAGCAACATACCACAGCTTAAACAGAAATGAAAGATCCTTAAGATTCTGCTGAACAGAACAGATCTTAAATGCTGCAACAAATCCAGTTACGAGACTTACCCAAATCACAGCATAAGAAACAAAGATGGTCCTCACTACCCAGTTTGAAAACAAACTAGAAATCAACTCTATGAAACGTGAGGCACGAACAAGTCCCCAATAGATTAGCACAATATATATATATATATATATATATATATATATATATATATATATATGTTTTTACTGTCGTTTTAAAATCGAGAATTAACATATATAAGATATTCTAATATTTGTTTTAAGCGATATGTGCCATATTTTTCTTATTTTGTTTTTCTTTTCACTTTCAAATAAATAATGAACATCCTTACATCCTGTTATTAATAAACGATTTTTTTATTAATGGAGCATTAATTGTGTAAATTACCTCCTAAGACCATCTCCAATGTAAATCTCTATACTCTAAAATAGAGCATGATTTTACTCCAATGTATCACTCTATACCTTACTCTGAAATAGAGGTATTGTAAAAAAAATAGATTTCCTCTATATATAGAATAATCTTCTCTTTTACTCTATTTTAGAGTGAGATATAGAGTAGAGTTGGAGAGAATTGTATTTATAATAGAGTTTAGAGAAAAAATAGAGTGGAGTTGGAGATGCTCTAATGATGTTTAAGTCGCCTACATTTTAAATAACTATTTCTATATTTTATATACTTAAAAATTAATATAGCTAAATTTCCATTATTTTAAAGTAAACTGGTAATATAAGGGAAAAAAATAATATTGAATAAGCTCTTATAAATCCGATTTTACAACACTTATGAATACTACCTTTTATAATTATGACTACGAATGCTTATAGTTTCCTTTCTAACTAGATGTTTGCCCACGCGACGCGTGGGTTATTGTATACATTTTTTTTATGTAAAACAAATAAATGAAATATATTTTGTAAGCAAAACAACAATAATAATGCATACATAAAAATAATAGATGAATGAGATAGTTAACAGATCAATATATAAACTTAAGACTTTCACTTAATATTTTCGAGATTACAACTTGGTTCAATATGTGTTTTACTTGTCTTTATCCAAAGCATTAATAAATTTCAACTACCAAAAGATAACCATCTGAAAAATGACATTCATTGTATATAGTAGATTAATTTAATTAGTGAAAATATCCATTATTAGTATTCGTTAATTTCAAGCTATTCATAAATTGGTGGACGTAATTGACATAACAATTTTTTAAACACCATATTACTATTAATAATAAACCATTTTATGCTACTTTCCGTAAATTTTTTACAATTTAAAAGATATTTACATATAAAAAGATTAAAAAATAATAATCAAACATTATTAATGTAGAATGGGGATGTATCAAATTGTATAGAGATAAGTGAAGAGAGATAAATGAGTATTCTATACAATTCAACGTCTACCTCCACCATCAACACTCTTGGAATATTGCCCTTCACTTGAGACTTATGTTGTTTCGAAGCATACTCCATTTTCTTATCCTTCTTCTCGTCTTTAGTCTTCTTGATTTTCTTCTTAATCTCTGTGCAAGATTATCAAATTTATTTGAGTCAACCCAAATTTAGGTTAATACTGATTGAATATAATGAATGTTTTCGGCAAAAAAAACCTACAATAATGCATCTTCTCTACTCTCTTCTTTTGAAAAAGATCTAAAGTAGCACAAACGATTGACAGGTGCGTAGGATTTCTTGGTTTCATGTCACCTCCTCTTCACAATCTCTTACAAAAGTGATAAATATATATATATATATTGAAACACCATTTGTTGAATTATAAGAGAAAATGTTATACAATTTACCATTAATAGAAAACTTGGAATATGTTGGTTTGTGAGATGTGTGTTTTAATATTTATAGGGAATTTTTGTAATAAAAGCATATTTACGTTAGATAACTATTTAACTTCCACAATCATATTTTGTTTTTGATAAAACTTTTACAATCATGTTTGAATGTCATTTATGAGTAAATTTAATTGTATTTATATCATACATTTTTATGTTACATTCCAAAGAATTCATTGTGAAGAATTCATTTTGTATTAAATGTATTTGAAGAATTGTTTCAGTTTACAAGTTAGATTTTCAAATTAATACATTTTTAACATTTTCCATTAGTTTTATTGTAATCATTACTATTAACATTAATTAATATGGAAGTTACGTACAAAATTGTATATATAAATAAATATAAATCATTTATTTCATTAATAACATAAATATAATTATTAGTATAGAGGTTACAAAAATGTGAGGAAATGCATAAAATATATTTATTGTAAATTATTACATGGCAATGATGTGGATGCCAAACGGCCCAATAAAGAGAGAGTGAAACTCGCATATGCGCGGGTTGGTATAAAATCAATAATGTTAGGTAATTTTAATTTATTTAACAGTAATTTAAAAATATGGAACAAATAATCTTTCTAAATGTCAATGACATTTTCTACACTTATATCACTTAGTTAATATAACCATACATAGAAATCTCATGAATTAATTCTTTTTTTATTGTTCAACTATTATAATAATTTTATTTAGTATTTTCGAGCATTCAAGGTAAAATAAACATTATTAGTGATAAAAATGAAAATATACAATGATATTCAAATATTTAGTCTAAGTTACTGATATAAACTAAATCGTAACCTAAAGTATTTTCCAAATTATTTTGTAACTAACAAATTAAATACATTTCCTATAAAATCATATGAAGTGCAAATAAAAGCTTTCCAAAGATTACTTTCATTGTTTAATCTCTTTTTATATTCCCCTTAATTTAAGTTATATTTCTAGGTTTAATTCTAATGATTTCATCTTTATAGTACAAGCTAATTGGAAATGGAATATCAATATATATATATATATATATATAGAAAAATCCTTACACTACAAAATTTGAATTAAATAAAATTTATTGATCTTTATATTATTATATGTTGAATCAATAAAACTAAATATAATGATGAGTATACAATTTTTTGGAGGTAAGAGAGAATTAAGGAAAATTAATTTGATAATTGTATTACAAAAAAATATTTCGTTAAAACAATGCATACTTTTACAAATAAAATAAATATACATGAATATATAAGAAATAGTCAAACATTCAAAGTAAAAAAAATGAGGATAGTTTCTTTAGCTTGATTCCCTTATTGCGCGATGGTCGAAATTAGTATTTTTGAATCTGCATCAATAAGATAAATTTATTATAGCCATCAAAATTCTAATATACATATGTAATTTTAAATTAAAATAAATATTATTAAAAAACAAAGAAAGAAGGAAGAAATATAGAAAAAAAAAAAAAGAAGAAATAAAATTGAAAAGAATGTAGATATATACTAAACAAAATATATAATCAAACTCTTACAATGATATCTTAATTGAGTTTTCAACTCATGCAAGAACATAAACAAAACAAAGAGAATATTTAGGATTTGAGACATAGTCGAGGAGGATGTAAGAATGGTTATGTATAGGAAAAGAAGTGATGGAATTAGTTACATTTCTAAACTAATTAGATTATAGGAGTTACAATTATAATAATTATAGTATGTTTAAATGACAATGAATAGAGAAAAAAATAGTCAATTCACAATTATGTAATTTCAGTTACAATTGAGTAGTAAAGTGTAGATTTAAAGTATGGATTAATGTATATGATTAAATGTGTTACATTTTAAGTTTAATTGAAAATAAATATTATAATTTTAAAAATACCAAGTGGACCAATCAAGAGAGAGTGAAACCCTTATTTTATATGTATGATTTAAAAGACTAATAGCTATGTGAACTAACTATTACATAAACAATTAATAAATCAAATTATCTAAATGGACGCAAGAGATATAAATGATAATTTAACATAATATCCATGTTATAAATATTCCATGTTTTTATTTCTTTTAACGTCTATTTTTATTAATTAATATTTTATACTACTTGAAAAGTTTCGTAAAATATCGATTAAATATTTTTAATAATATCTTACATCATTAGATTTCTATTAAAGTTTACAATAAATGTATTGTCTTTACATTTTTTTAGCTTTATAACGGTAGTCCAACATTATTTTGTAGTACTCTAATTCAAAATTTTGTTACCCTCTATAGATACACATAAGTTACAAAACATTTCACTACATTAATTTACAATTTATTACAAATTTGGCAAAAATGTGAAACTCAAGTGATAATAAATTAATTTATTAAATTTATTTAGTTACTAGGATTTAAAAGTACTATTTTGTTTTCTATAACTGTGGTATAAATTCTATTTGTGATAGTAATATTGTAATAATCAACAAGTATTGACTTTTAAGATAACAAAATATTATCTCAACTCTCCAATTTTTTCACTTCTTGTCCACCGTCCTCTTTTTTTTTTTTTTTTTGACACAAAACCCTTTCATTATTTTTTCAATATCCCTGAAAATGTTAATTCACAAGCCTTTCAAATATATTGATAATGTTTTGTCAAATCATATGATTCATTTAAACATGTAAATTACATCTTTTTAAGTCGTTGTAGAGAAGAAATAAATTGGAAGATTTTTTTGCTAATACTTTTAATGAATAATCTGGAAGATTTTTTTGTTAATTGAATTGTTAAAAATACCCCTTTTGGTGTGCCCTTTTTCAAAAATGTCCCTTTTAGATGTCCATTTTCAAAAATGCCTCTTTTTAAATCTGAAATTTTTATAAAGTTTTATTAGGTTTATAAGGTACTTATGGATTGTAACTACTACTTGAAGACTCGATCCTAGTATTTATAAAGTTTTCTAAGGTGTTTTTAAAGGTTTTACAAGTTATTTTAAAGGATTTTTAAGGTTTTTCAAAGGTTTTACAAGATATTTTAAAGGTTTTTTAAAGGTATTTAAAATGCATTTATAAGGTATTTATAAAGTATTTATAAGATTTTAGATAAATAGAAATGTAGTTTGTGTATATTTTAATAATATTACATACATATTTGGGTAAATCTTATATTTTTAAGAGCATTTTTTATAAGGTTTTAAAAAAGGGGTATTTTTGAAAAGTGGCATTGAAAAAGTGGCATTTTTGAAAAAGTAGTATAATTAATACAGGTTTTAATATATTTTTAGGTTAAACTAATTTAGTTTTCTTACGATAAAATATATTCAAACTATTCTCACGTATCGCGTGGGTCTTTTTCTAGTATATATATATATATATATATAATAATGATCTAATAAGCCAATAGTATAGATCACTGAAAGAAATTTATTTGATATATCTATGGCAAATTCAAGTACATATGCGTTAAGATTAGAGATCAATCTTCGTTATCCATACATACGGGTGTGATTAGGATACAATACATCTTGTCGGGATTGGTATTCCGTTATCCACCATTAACAATGAGTTTACAACATGGGGATATTAACACATAAAAGAGCATTAAACTTGAATAACACTTGGTAAAAAAACTCCATTTCACACCATAAAATACTATATGTTAACCCAAATAACACTCATAATAAAGCTCCCATGAAGGCTTTTCCGGTTTCTAACGCCAGCGGTTGAAGATCGGCGAAAGTTTTAATACGTGCATGGTGACACAACGGTATTGGATCTAGAAACCAAAGGCACAAACTCACTATAATCCCAAATTCAATTCTACCGTGTGCAAACTTGTTCTTCACAAGACCTTATCTATTGACAATGATTAAAATCTCTTTTGGAGGGTGTACTTCAATTCCTTTCAAATTCTTGAATTAGCTGATAGGTCACAAGATCAAATTCTGATGCAACCAATTTTTTTTTAAATTATAGAAAATTTTCTACTGATTAAAAAAGAAATCGATTTATTTATAAGAAAAACAAAAATTATGGGTCTAGGAGAAAGTGTAGTAGAATTTTTTTTTTTCACACATTTTACCTGAGCATTAGTTAAACTAGAAATCCATATATGTGTCTTTTTTTTTGTCATTTGATTTTAGTTTAAACTTTTAAGTGAAAGTTACAAAAGCCGGCGAAAGATAAAAAATCTCCAGAAAACGAATTCCAAAAGAGGAAAGCCGATGCCAAAAAAGAAAAAAAAAAAGGATGCCGAATTCAAACGCAACTAAATTAAACTTAGACACCGAGCACGAAAACCAACCGATGAACGATAGAGAATGAAAGTCTAAAGCAAAAAACGATTGGACTAGAAACAAATGCGAAATGCCGAAGGCTGATCGTAAACCATATCCATCACGGATTTTTTGATGGAGTTCTCGTGATTAAGATATACTCCCTCCGTATTTTAATAAGTGTCGTTTTAGGATTTTCTTTTTAAAAAAATTAGATGTCGTTTTCAAAATTCTATGCAAAATCTATTACTTTTTAATGTTTTATGACGTCATAAAACATTAAAAAGTAATAAATTTTGCATAGAAATTTGAAAACGACATTCAATTCAAAAAAATAAAAATTCTAAAGCGACACTTATTAAAATACGGAGGGAGTATAAATATAATCATAAATAGGAGAGATGTTGAGTTACAATTCTTATTTGAGAAAGGTTTCTTAGTTTTTAACATACTTATTTGACAGTTATTATTATTTAATTATTTTAATTTTGATTTATGATTTAAGAATTAAATAAATAATTAAAATAAATAAAATACTATATTTAAGATGTCCAATGGATTTTTTATTGATGCTGATGCTCTTATTTAGGCACCTAATCCACACCACCACCAGTGTCAAATGTGTAGAACGGTAAAACCTTAATATTCACATCACCTAGCGTAAAAATCCAGACGTTTTACTTCAGAACAAATCCAACGGTTGAGATATTTTCTCACACAACTCTCTCAAAAAAAAGGGAAATAAAAAATAAAAGATCATTTAATTATAAAACCAAAAAAAATCAGACTCGTCGTGTCTCTCTTTCCTCTTCGCAGTTTGTTCTTTCAACATTTCCCCCAAATCTCTCACCAGACTATCTTCGATATCGCACGCGCCGCCGCAGGCTTCGCCGCCGGCAACTGCTTTTTACCCCTTTTTCTTCTTCTTCTTCCCTCTCCTCCCTAAAAAAAACCATAAAAAAAAAACAATCTCTCTGTTTCGTCTTCTTAATTCTCCGTTTCAGTTTTTCCTCTATCGATTATCGTTTTCTAGGGTTTTTCAAAATTTTGATTACTGTGAAGAAGAAATAACGAGAGGAGAGGGAAGAGTTAAAGAAAAAAACAAAACCCTAAAAAAAGAAGAAAAATTTAAAAAACCAAAAAAAGAAAATGGCTCAGGTTCAATCTCAATCTCAATCTCAATCTCAGTCTCAAACTGTGAATGGCTCTGTTCCTCCGGCTATGGTTACTGGTCCTGGTGCAGCAGCAGCGGCTCAGTTTGGTACTACATCGCTTTACGTTGGAGATCTGGATCCAAACGTGACGGATTCGCAGCTTTTTGATGCGTTTAGCCAGATGGGTCAAGTTGTATCAGTTCGAGTTTGTAGGGATTTAGCTACTCGGAGATCTCTTGGTTATGGTTATGTCAATTTCACCAGTCCTCAAGATGGTAAGTTAGTCTCTTTAATTAGGGTTTTGCTATTATTGAGTTTTAGTAGTGTTAGGGTATAACAAAGTTAGTAACTTTGGAATAGTGCACTTGTATTAGTTGCAAAGGTCTTCACTTTACTGTCTTTGTGGATATGTTTGGTCCTTTATCCTTTGCTATCTGTTATTTTGACATTTGATGGGACTCTTCATGGTTGTGTTTTATGTGGCAGCTGCAAGAGCGATCCAGGAACTGAATTACATACCTCTTAATGGGAAACCTGTTAGGGTTATGTATTCTCATCGTGATCCTAGTGTTCGCCGAAGTGGTGCAGGGAATATTTTTATCAAGGTATTCTTCTGCGTCTTTACTTTCGATGTTCGACTAATTGCTTTCCTTTTCCACGAAGATATGATAGGTTTAGGTTAGGAAGATGGTATCTTTATTTTATTGGGATACTGAAATCTTGTTTTGGTTTTGGAATAATGGCAATGTAGCTGCTTTCCTTAGGCTTTGCTTCTTTTTTTTTTCCCCTCCTGCTAACCATGGTTATATATGGCAGAATTTGGACAAATCTATTGACCACAAAGCGTTGCATGATACATTTTCTGTGTTTGGGAACATTATCTCGTGCAAGGTAGCTGTAGATTCTTCAGGACAATCAAAAGGCTATGGGTTTGTGCAATATGAAACTGAAGAATCTGCTCAGAAAGCTATGGGTCAATTGAACGGTATGTTGCTAAATGACAAGCAAGTGTATGTTGGACCTTTCCTCAGGAGGCAAGAAAGAGATTCTACTGGTAACAAAACAATATTCACCAACGTGTATGTGAAGAATCTTGCTGAATCAACCACTGATGATGATTTGAAGAACATTTTTGGTGAGTTTGGAAAGATAACAAGTGCTGTGGTGATGAAAGATGGAGAGGGGAAGCCAAAGGGTTTTGGGTTTGTTAACTTTGAAAATGCTGATGATGCTGCTAAGGCTGTTGAGTCTCTCAATGGAAAAACATTTGATGATAAGGAATGGTTTGTTGGTAGAGCCCAGAAGAAGTCTGAAAGGGAAATGGAACTAAAGGTTCAGTATGAGCAGAGTTTGAAGGAAGCTGCTGACAAGTTTCAAAGTTCTAACTTGTATGTTAAGAATTTAGATGACAGCGTTTCTGACGAGAAACTCAAAGAGCTCTTTACACCTTATGGCACTGTTACGTCTTGCAAGGTCCAATATTCCCTTCTCTGCTAATCTGAGTTGTACTATATTCTGTTGATGGCATAAATAAATTCCCTTTCCTAAAACATAATAGGTGATGCGGGATCCTAATGGCATGAGCAGGGGCTCTGGTTTTGTAGCATTTTCAACTCCTGAAGAAGCAACCAAAGCTGTAAGCCAATTGTAATTTCTTGTTGAGTTCGTACATGATGAACAAAGATAACTCTTCAGCATTACTAACAGTGGAATCTGTACAGATGTCAGAGATGAGTGGTAAAATGATTGAAAACAAACCTCTCTATGTTGCTGTTGCCCAGAGAAAGGAGGATAGAAGGGCCAGACTCCAGGTTTGTTCTCTTGAAATTGCGTTGTAGCATAAGATACTGAGCTTTCTGACTTTTTTTTGTTTGTTTATGTGTCAATTTTAAGCAATTGGACCTGTCAATATTGAATGTGAAAATTGACATATCTGTTTAGAATTTTCATCACTAATACAGAAATGCATCTTGAGAATCTAGGTCTGGGTGATTTGACTCATATAACTCATAAACATACATGTCTTATCTAGAACCAGTTATAGTCATATTTTGTCAACATTTCTATGTATAACATTTCCCCTGACTTATAAGGGTAATACATGCATCTCTTTTACTCTTCACTGTTTCCAATCTTGTTTGTGTAATAGTGGATGAAGTAAGAAACAATGCCCATATATGTACCCTCAACTGTTGTATATTCTATAATCTAAGATATAGATAATGCCTTTTGAACTTTATATGGTCCAGTGAAATATATGGTGGTGAAAATTAATGTAATAACGGGTACCTACACCACAATGTCAACAGGCTCAGTTTTCCCAAATGAGACCAGTTGCAATGCCACCACCAGTTGGTCCTCGTATGCCAATTTATCCCCCTGGTGGTCCCGGAATTGGACAACCAATGTTTTATGGTCAGGCACCTCCTACTATGATTTCTTCACAGGTATTTCTGCTTTTTCCCTTGCGCTTAATAGCCAATCACTAAACTTTGCTTACTGAGAAACTTATATTAGTGTACATGTCATTAATTTACTCCAGCTGACTAAAACCCCCTTTACCATATGAGGTTTTACCTTTATAATTGAAGGCATAGCAATGTATAATAAATTTATCTTTATCTCGTTACTAAGAATATGGGTTGCATATATCATTTTCCTGTTCTTCTCAAGAGTGTTGGATAATCTTAACTTGTTATTGTACATGCCAGCCCGGGTTTGGCTACCAGCAGCAGCTGGTTCCTGGAATGAGACCTGGTGGAGCTCCGATGCACAACTTCTTCATGCCAATGGTTCAGCAGGGCCAGCAACGTCCTGGAGGGAGACATCCTGGAGGGATCCAGCAATCTCAGCAGCAGCAGCAAGTTCCCATGATGCAGCAGCAACACCAGGTTCTTTTCCTTCTCAATCACTTTAAAAATCTGTTTTTTCGGTTATACCTTGGTAGGAGATTTCTTCATAATCTTTCTTTGTGGGTAATAATCAGATGCACCCAAGGGGTCGAATGTTCCGCTATCCTCAAGGCCGTGGTAGTGGTGGTCCCCCTGATGTACCTGGAATGCTTCCATATGAGATGGGTAGTAATATGCCATTGCGTGACCCTGTGCTTTCTCAGCATGTTCCTATTGGAGCTTTGGCTTCATCCCTTGCTAATGCTGCTCCAGAACTCCAGAGGACGGTGAGAAACCTTTCCTTTACTTGTACCTCTTGGGGTTTGGTTCTTAAAATTTGATTGTGGTATTGTGATGTGTAGCTTCTGGGTGAGAATCTGTATCCGCTGGTGGAACAGCTAGAGGCAGAGTCTGCAGCTAAAGTGACTGGGATGCTTCTGGAGATGGATCAGACTGAAGTACTACATCTCTTGGAGTCACCTGAAGCTCTCAAGGCTAAAGTAGCAGAGGCTATGGATGTTCTCAGAAGTGTCGCTGCTGGCGGTTCAGCCGAGCAGCTTGCCTCCTTGAACCTGAACGACAATCTTGTTTCTTAAGTTATCTTGTCTTTCTGTTCGGTTTGAAAACACAATTTTCGAAGTGTGGCTTTGTCTCTTCCATACACAGTTGGAGACCTCTCAGAGTTTCGTGTTTCTTTCCTTTTCTGTAGGATTCTTTGACATGGTTTGTGCTTCCCCTCTTTGACTTAGTACGTTTTGTTTGAAACTTGATTTGATATCTTTAATTTTGGTTTGTTATTTACCAAATTTCAGGGCAAATGCAATCATAAGAATTAAAGAAGTTAGTTAAGACGTTAAACCTATGTGCAATTGAATCAAATTCTTAAGTTTTACAAGATTGTTAGATATGTGGATCTCATGATCATTTTAAAAAATATTGTCCGCATAACAAATGACATGGAAATGATAGGAGCTCATGCCACACAAGGTGATAAGCTACACTAACAAGGATTCAAGATAGAGAATATAAAATGTGTTGACAGTTTCAGCTTTTGTACACATCAAATGACTCCAAGTAAAATACTGATTTATGGAGCTTAAATCCGTTGGTCAACTAAAGTTCACAAATAATGGTCTAGAAGTAATTACCACAAATGAGAGATGAAGCTACTAAAGAGAAATTGGCAATTTGCTTGAAAGATTAGTGTCACAAGTGAGATAAGACAATGTTGTGGCCTAACAAATTAGGGCATATAAGTTAGAAAAGGCTGCCGTCAAAAAAAAAAAAAAAAGTTAGAAAAGGCGTAAATAATCTTGTGAAAAAATGAGACTAAGGTCCCATTCGTGACACAAAACTGTATAAGTTTTTTAGCGGATATAAATAAGAGCATCTCCATCGGCAGAAATTCTAAAAGTTTCTAAAAGAAAAAATATTATTATTTTAAAATTATAAATTTCTTTTATTTTTTATATTAATTGGACTAATGAGATTATGACATGTGGCAATGACATCATAGAAGAGTATCTCAAAGTTTCTGAAATGAGAAACGTATCTGCTTTATTTTCTTTCTCTCTTTTCCTTTTATTATTTTTTATTTATTAGTGTCTACTCAAGATATCTCCGATTGAAATGGTCTAAAAAACTGTAAACGATACTAAATAGTTAAAAGCGGGATAAAACAGCGGTAAAATGTAACGATAAAAAATGGTGAGAACAACGCTTTTGATATTGCTTTTAGTATCACTAGATCGAAACCCGCGCTACGCTGCGGGACTTTCCTAAAAAATTATTTTTGAAGAAATTGTTTGATAACAAGTGGTTTTTAGAAAACAACATGCATAAAGTGAATTTAACAAATAATTTAAGCTTCAAGTATTTTTCGTAAATAAAATTTCTTTTAATATAAGTATTTATGGTAGAAATTTAAAAGGCTTCACGGATTTTGTATTTTACTTTTGCTCGTATATTAGTTGTTTTTATTTCTAAGTTTATATATAAATACATTAGTAAATAAATTTTATATCTTACTTTTACGGAAGCAATTTACCTTATAATCAATTTTTTGTATTTGTTTGTTTTATTTTACTTTTTATTATATGTTTAATTTCTTACAAATGTTAGAGTTTTTATATTGTGATATACAAAAATATTTTTTCAGCGACTTTTATACTTCAAGAACCTTAGATTATTTTTGTTAAAATCATTTATGGTACACAAGCAATATTTAAATCCTACTGAAAGTATTTTAATATACCTTTTGTTTTAATAAATAATTTTTTTGATCATTAAATCAAAATAATTAATACACAAAGTTTTTTGTGTGTATTTTTGTTTGTTAGAAGCTAAACACTATGAACAAGATTTTAACTTTAACACAATTTGATTTTCGAATTAGATCAGATCAATATTATTATGGGTGGACATTTTAACAGAACGAACCCAAACCTAGCAAACTAAACACAAACCGATCCAAACCAAACCATAACTTACATTCAAACCATTCGATTATATTTTTTCTCAACCCGAACCGATAACTCAATCTATTTATTTATTTAATTAAATAATAATATTGTAAATTCTAATATGTAATGCTTTACTTATACTAACGTTGCACTTGATTTAGAGCGTTAGATATTTTTTTATTTTCTAATTAATAAAATATAAAATTAGATTGATTTTGTTTAAATATCTCTACCTTTAAGTTTTTTTAAGAGTACATAACTAAAACCAGACCGAACCGAGCAGAATATACATCGACCCGAACACAAGCCAAATCATTACGAGGGGTTTTGTAGTTCGTTTTGATCATTTTGTTAGAAAAAGTCTTTAAAAGATCATATTTTTTATGATATACATATAAATGTTTGTCTTCTTTTAAAGCTTAAAATTTTTGCCAAATCCGATAGTTAGTATTTGGATTGTCTCTTTCTAGCACTAATAAAATTATCTAACTGTCAATAAATATTATGAAAATAAAACTACTTTTGAATTCTGATTCAAAAGATTAATGACTTGAATTTTTCCTTTCTTTGAATGAAATGAGAGTTATATTATTTGTATTTGTTGTTGTATCTCATTATGTACACACAATCAACAACTGAACCTTTAGTCGCCTCATGTACATTCTATAATTTCACTCCAATTTTTTGTTATTCAAATTAAACTATATAAAGTCTAGAGGAACATGGCTGCATGTGTTTGATTATTTATTGTGCCAATTTTTTTTGAATTTCTAAGAAGCTCCAAGAGCTAATCAAACCCGTGAGCTATTTTTTAGATTTTTTTTCTTTTTTAGTAGAGTTGAAAACATCGAATAATGATTAAAAATATTAACTTTGAGTTTAAGTAAGCAAACTTTCTCCAACCCATTTGCCTATTAGGTCTCTTCTATATCATATCCTCAAATTTTTCTGAATCTTAGCCTTCACAAACCTTCTTTCACCATTCCTCATGATTCTCTCTTTTTTCCTCAATCGACCACTCATATTTTCTTATACACTTGGATCATGGAGTTTTTTTTATGTGATTCATCAATTGAGACTTCAAGCTAAAACTACCGGTGAAACAAAACATAGAAATTTATGCACTTTAAGACGAAAAGTAGATGTACTTTTGAAATATTGTTTTTTAATTTACTTTCAAATTTAAATATTTTTACGAGTTTTTTCTTCTTTGTAATTTTCTTTTGGTATATACCTCCATTCATGAGCTATCAATTTTCTTCTTTTTAAAAGAAACCATGTTTTGCATTTAGAAAAAAAAAATTATGTTAGCTTACATGTTTGAAAAAAACATATAATGGTGTGACTACCTACGAAATGATTAATAAGGACCTTACGTTAAATTGATTTTCTTAATAGAAATTTAGGCATTGAGCTGTTTTTATTTGAAATAATTATTAGGTTGTTTTTTTAAAGTTTAAACCAATTGAGCTTGGACTTGGACTTGAGTTTAATATAATAATTATTAAGTGATGTGAAATTAGAAAGAGTTATTATTGGTTGAGAAATATGAGTTGTATTAATCGAAATATTTTGATTGGTTGACGATTTTAATGAGGTGTCAGTCTTAGAATACTCTAAAATGCTGAGATATTAGCACTGGAGAGACTAGGCCTGGGCATAAAATCCGAAATCCGAAAACCGATCCGAAACCGATCCGAAAAATCCGGCTCCGAATCCGAACCGAATAGTCATAAAACCCGAACGGATAATGAATTCTCCTATCCGAATTATCCGAACCGAACCCGATCCGAACCGAAAACCGAAAGGATATCCGAAATCCGAAAATAAAATTATATATCCAAAAATATAAGTTATATTTAGCTATAATTTTATAACAAATAATAAAAATATCATAAATAACCTAGATATCGGAAAGTTTTTGGTTATATTTGTTAAAATTATGCATATTTTTGAAAAACTTAGCCAAATTTTAGTAAGATTAAAACTATTTTTTATTTAAATTGAACATTTTTATAGTTTTTTTTTCCTCGCAAACCGATCCAAAATTAATCCGAAACCGATCCGAATCCGACACTATCCGAACCGAACCCGATCCGAATAGTCATAAAATCCGAACAGATAATAAAATCTCCTACCCGAATTATCCGAATCCGAATAAATCCAAACCGAATCCGATCCGAAATCCGAATGCCCAGGCCTAGGAGAGACTTATGTTGTTTTTACTTGATTTTTTTATATTGCAGCTGGTGCACAAAAAAAAGAAAAAGATATTGCAGCTGGTGCACAAAAGTTCTCCGGTACAGGGTGGTTCTGTACATCGTCAAATGGAGAGCCGCCAACCATGGGAGCTGCGAACCTTCGTAGAAGTCTGTCCCTACTACATGCTGAAGTCGAGGCCCTTCTCTGGGCGATGAAGTGTATGATTGGTGCAGATAATCAAGAGGTAGCGTTCTTTACAGACTGTTCAGACCTGGTGAAGATGGTGTCTTCTCCAACCGAATGGCCGGCGTTTTCAGTATGCTTGGAGAAATTTCAGAGCGACAAGGAAGATTTTTCATTTTTTTCTTTATCTTTAATTTCTCGTAGGACTAATGTTAAAGCGGATAATCTGGCACGAAAAGTTCGTACAGAACCGTTTCATATCATCTATGTAAACAACATTCCTCATGAATGACTCTTTTAAGCTTTAATTAATTTTGGATGACAAAAAAAAAAAAAAAGCTTACCTGATTACAAATATATGAATAACAAAGAAAAAGAAAGTTACAAATTATTCTTACCGTGACAGTTGTCTTTAGTATTAAGTTATTACCGTAGCTAGAGCCTAGGACAACACCAAAGACCACCACTGAGACAAGTGACGTCCTGCAAAATCTAACACTTAAATAAATATGTCAGAGAAGATGATTCATTACACAATTTAGCACCAAACTTTTATTTTATTAATTTCTAAAGAAAAAAAAAATCATATCTTTTCAGGTTTTCATTACACAACAACAATAAAAAAAAAAAATTGATTTTTGGAAAAAAATTTGTCACATGAAATCTGTACGTCTCTGAATCTTCTCTTCTTCCCTCATCCATTGCTTATGTGCTTCTTCTTCTTCTTCTGATTACCAAATTTTCATTTCTCTTCTTCTTCGTCGTTTCTGAGAAAAAGTTTGCATTTTTTTTTTGTGAGAATCAAGAAAGAGACTAAAACCTAAGAATCGTGCAGAGGCGAGGACACCACAACACACCACACCCAGATATTGAAACTACATAAAGTTTATTAATTTGATTTCAATTTCAACTTTTTTTTTAGACCCATTTAGATTCTCTCTAGGGATTGATTTTGCAGGTACCATTTTTCTCAATCTTTGTAAAAAATTTCACCTTTTTTTGTTTGTTTTTCTAATTTTTCTCTAATCTGTGTTCATTGTTCAGATCGTTGTGATTTTGGTTCAGGATTTGTTGCATTGCAATAGCTGGACGGATCGGGATTGACCCACTTTAGGTTTTCATCTAAAGATTGGAAATTTTTTTAATTTGGCATCGGATTGTTTGGATTTGATTTCTTATGTAAGTAACTTGATTTGGTTGGTAACTTGGTATTGAATCAGAAAATGTGTTAGTCATGTGATTAGGTAATTAGTATCACAACTGTTTTGGTTTCATCAAGTTTGACAATATTTACTCTCTGTTGTGTTAAAATGAGTACTTTGTTTCTCTCTACTTTCATAGAAGTGGTATACTTTGTTAGTTAGCTTATATGTTAGTTGTTATGTCAACTAGTTTGACGAGTTTTTGGTACTTAGTTGCTCAATTTCTTATATTTATGTTTGAAACTTTTGATACATAGAAATGATGCTTTTGATATATGATAGTGAAAGTTTCTGATCTTGCCTTTTTTTTGTGGTATCAATTGGAAACATAATGCAGAAGATTTAGTTGGAGCATGAGTGTAGCCTGAAGCTAGATAGCTGGCTGGCATGTGGTGATCGTAATGGTAATTACGGTGCGCTTATTTCAGTTTTGTTACTTATTTTTTTCTTTTTTCAATTTCCCTCATTCATGGATTTCTTATTCATATTTCTTTTCTTGTCTCTTTCTGTTTGTGTGACTCTAGGTCTCGTCAAAGTCCTTGTAACTTTTGATCTGTTTTCTGGAAAGTCCTTGTGTTCTAGTCAAAGGTATGAATCCAATGCAAGGGCCACGAGCTACTGGTGGTTCATCTGCTGACGTGAATCAGGCAGATGGTGAATCGATTTATTGCACAGAAACCGCTATGAATAACATGTTGAATCCAGCAGACACTGTATTTCCAAACAATAGTACACCTTCAGGACGACCAACTTATGCAAGTTCGAGTTCTCATGCTGCTCAAGATCATAACTGGTGGAGGTTTGGGGAATCCAGCTCCATATCAGGTCCTTCTGATCAGGTCAATTCCATTGGAATGAAGACAAGTCACCAGCTGCCTCAAGATGGTGCTCATCACTTTGTTGGCTATGGATCTGAGGGAAGGGAATTAGGTCTGAATGGTATGATGGTAGATGGAGGGGTTCATGCTGGCAGTCACATCAGGAATGGGCCTTCTTTCTTGCGCGGTTCAAGCTCTAATCCTATGCAACAGCATGTAGATATGAGCATGGACATGGACAGCGATAATTGTAGTGCACAGACTTCCGGGGTAGTTATCCGTCATAATAGCTATGGGAGTTCATTAGGAAGCTCAATTCAGGCCGCAGGGGAGAGCAGCAGTGGTCCTGCTTCTCCGTTTGGTGGTTGGGGTTCGTCCTGCAAAAGAAAGGCTCTTGAAGGATCCCCTGGTCATTATTTTTCTGGTGAAACTCCTAACCGCATTGTTCAGACTGAAAATAGTGCTTCGCATGCAAGTCTTTCTCAGTATGGTGCTTCAAGTAGCTTAAGTTTGGCTACACCCTCACAAAGTTCTCCAAATGTTACTAATCATTTTGGCCGGACAGAACAAATGTTTGGATCTGGTGGTGGAAGAGCAGTTGCAGCCAGTGCTTTTCATTCTGCAAGAAACACTGACACCTTATCTAGAGCTGGCAGACGATTAAATCCCAGGCAGCCTCAGGAGTCTGTAGCATTCAGCGTATCACACGCTGGAACTTCTGTGCGTCCCACTGATTCTTTGCAACAGAATTTACCATTGAACTCTCCCTTTGTAGATCCTCTAGATGTGAGATCAACTAGTGGCTCAAGCACTGGTGAGAATCAGACAAATATAGTCCACCTCCCTGCTTTGACCAGGAATATACACCAATTTGCTTGGGATGCTTCTTTCAGTTCCAGAGCCAGTAATTCTTCGGGTATTGGGATGCCTGCAGAGCGATTAGGGCCACAGTGGGAAACACCGAGAAGCAACCCAGAGCAGCCCATGTTTGCACCCGCAACTGACATGAGACAGCCGGTGCATGATCTTTGGAATTTCACACATGGAAACCCTGGTTCATCTATAGATTCTCCCTTTGTTCCTCGAGCAGGGCCAAGTTCAGCTATTCATGCGCCACAGCCTAATCCCACATGGATTCCTCCTCAGAGTGCCCCAATACATAATCCATCGAGAACATCAGAACTTTCTCCTTGGTCTTTATTTCCTAATATTGAATCTCAATCTGCTAGTCACGGTGCCTCTCTTCCATTATTACCCGCAGGCCCCTCTGTTTCCTCAAATGAGGTG
Organism: Arabidopsis lyrata subsp. lyrata; assembly: GCF_000004255.2. Classification (NCBI taxonomy): domain Eukaryota; kingdom Viridiplantae; phylum Streptophyta; class Magnoliopsida; order Brassicales; family Brassicaceae; genus Arabidopsis; species Arabidopsis lyrata. Next base: position 20,046,159 of record NW_003302553.1, read on the forward strand.
GCAATGCCATCTGGTTCTAATAGTCGGAGCCATCGCTCACGGCAAAGAAGATCAGGGTTGTTATTGGAGAGACAAAATGAACTTCTCCACTTGCGTCACATAGGGAGGAGCTTAGCTGCTGACGGTAATGGAAGGAATCAAATCATCTCCGAGGTATGGGTTCCATACATACTTGCTCTTGTATGATAATTTGGGTTGATGCTATATATGAATCTTTATAGCATCTTTCACTATCTTTTACTATCGAATGGTTTGATAGGAGAATCCTTCCCACATAAGCATCTCATGTTATGAATAAGTGGGGGTTAAGAGCGTGCATTTATGGGTTGTTTTCATGGTTTTTAGTTTGTTATGTTCGTCTGATTGAAACTCAGGGTTTTTAGTTAAGTTTGTCTTCCTTTTGTTATGAGGTTTTCTTGTAATTTTCTCTGTAAAATCTTGATATGCTTGAGTATGGTACCTGCGGGTTGTGAAATTATCTGGTTTTGTACTTTTTGTGGTCTAGCTTCATATAGATAGAGTTAAAAAAATTGATTCATGCATGGTCGGTAACTATTCTCTTTTGAAGTAAGGCTATGTAGGACAGTGTATTGATCAAAATTTGAAGACTTGCATATATGCCATAATTTGGTTGAAACCTGATTTTTGTGGATGCCAGTGACAACGCCATATCACTTTTTGTTAAATAAAAATCTTAAAGGCTCTGCTATAAAGCTTTTTTTGCCAATTATTTCTAGTATATGTCTCTTCTGAAAGGTATAACTTTATCCATATGAGAACTAGAGTAGTTTGATGCACTCTGATATGACTTCGATCTGCAAACCATATTGATGTCTTACGTTTTGGGATTGCTCTTTTTCTAAATCTAGTTTATAAACCTCCTTAGCAACTGCTACATGTATTTAGTTTTGATGCAGTTCGATAAGTATTTTAATAGTGAGTTGCACTGATTCCTCTATTTGTTGTTAGCAGATACGTCAGGTGTTGCATGCCATGAGAAGAGGAGAAAATTTACGGGTTGAGGTATAATTTTGACACGAGTGATTTTCGACAATCCTGCCTGTTAATATCATTTAATGGATAGAACACATTCCATTTCTTGGTGAATCTGTTGTCCTGATGTGTGATCTTCCTTTTTTCCAATTTGATAAGGATTACATGGTGTTCGATCCACTTATCTACCAGGGTATGACTGACATGAATGATAGGCATCGGGAAATGCGGCTTGATGTTGACAACATGTCGTATGAGGTAGTATTCCTTTTTTTGACAGTTAAATCGCAATCTTCCCATTTTCCAACAATGTGTGGGAATGAATGTAGGAGCTATTGGCACTTGGGGAACGCATAGGTGATGTGAGCACTGGCCTAAGTGAAGAGGTCATTTTGAAAGCATTGAAACAGCACAAACATACAATTTCTTCTGCTTCTTCTGCTGAGTTGCATCAGAACATAGAGCCATGCTGCATTTGTCAGGTATTTGATTAAGTATGAACTAGAAGGGTTTTGCTCGTGTAATACTTACCGACTAACTGATAAGCATAAGATAAAGAAATTGGCGTTGCTGAGCTTGCTTCCATTATTTCTCGTTACATATGGAATGAAATAGGATACTATATAAATAAGATAGGTTGGACTAGAGTTTTGGGTGTTTGGTTTGTTTGGGAAACTTTTGGGCTTTTAGAGAGTTTGGGGACTTTATAACAAAATCCTATCACTTGGTTCTCGTTATCAAATCTGCATTTCTGTACTTTGTTCTTACTACTACTCCCTGAGCCGGTTTGTTTCATCTAACAATAGTCCTCCGCAATAAGTTTTGTGAATTGATTCTGTTTGTTTTCGTTTAGTCTCACTTCCTTGATCAAGCCTAAAAGTGGTATGCTTTGATATGTAATCATCATAGAGGATGATGATGTGCCATAATGAAACTAACAGATTTATTAGCTGAACTGATATTGTAAGCTTTGATATGTAATCTTTGATCAGCAATGAAAATGTTGATTTTGGGGTAACATTGGTTGATTGAATGAGTCTCTTCTGTGTCTCTTTTTAAGCTGACATAGCACTCAGCCTCAACACATGAACTGATGTTTAAAAGCCTGTTGCTGCTGTTTTGACAGGAAGAGTATGTAGAAGGTGATAATCTTGGAACCTTGAAATGTGGACATGAATTCCACAAGGACTGTATCAAGCAATGGGTCATGATCAAGAATCTCTGCCCCATTTGTAAGACCGAGGCATTAAAGACGCCATAGTACGTATGCTTGCCTCCATCTTCATTGTGCATGTTGGCTCCATTCATCATCATCGCGACACCAAAAGAAAATAAAAATAGTGATCTTAAAGTTCTGTTATATCCTTATATCTCATATGAGAATTAATTGTTATGCTTAACTCATTGTGTCACACTGTTCAAAGAACATTATGACAATTTCATAAAAATTCCATGGAGAAGAGAATAATTCCCATTTTTACTAGAATCCTTTGTAACAGTTGATAGCTGATGGTTGAGGGATAACACTAAAAGGCCTTCCAATTTTGCCGAAGACTATTTGATGCTGTCACAACATTTAAACAAATTTCGCAATGGGGCCGTAGATAGTCCGAGTGAAATCTAATCTACGAAATGTCTAACATAACATCCTTATTAGCTGCATTTCGCAAAGAACAAGTGTCACACCGGTTCTTTGACAATCTTCTCTGACCCGGCGGGGGCATTGAAATCCCTATATGGCGAGAATATAACCATTGCGGCACTGCTTATCATAGGATGCAATTGAGTAGCCATTCTTATGTTACTAGCCACATCTTCAGGACGTACATTGCTAAGAACAGGGCAGTGACCACATGACCAACTGTAGAACAATGTCTATGTGTTTCAATCATGTTCAAATATGTGGATGAAGGGTAGTTACCATATTCGCAACAAAGCACCTATAAGTACTAAACAATATAGGTATTAGTTTGGTAATGGTTGGGGCAACAAACTTGAATTTGGCAAGAATCCATGAGGATGTGGTGCAGTCATGTGTTGGATGAAGAAGTCCAATGGATTACAATCAAGTTTTCTAAGAGTTACACTTGTATACAAAATCAACTTCAATGTCAATGCGACAACCGTTTTTTTTTCACTAAGAGTGACAACGCTGCGCACACCGTTGCATAGTGGCGATATATGTACCAACATTCTGGTACTAGTATCTCTTCGTCTGTTCTTCGATTTGGCCAGAAACTGTGGAATATAAAGATGCTAAAGAAAAATATTTGAATCTTGATCCATAGAAACTAAACGGTCATGGTTTGGCTGCTCAATAGTATTAAATGGGCTTATGAAGGAAGAGAGGGAGAGGCCTTTTCCTAAAAACGGTCCCGTTTAAGTTGTTAAGTAATGTTGAAAGTCCCACATCGCTTACATAAAGAAAAGAAGTTGTGTTTATATATTATCAGAGTGAGGAACATGATTGTCCCTTCGGGGTCATCCGATAAAATTGGAACGATACAGAGAAGATTAGCATGGCCCCTGCGCAAGGATGACACGCGTAAATCGAGAAATGGTCCAAATTTTTTTTTTTCCAAAATTTTCCAAAGCAATTTCTTCTTTCTTTCTTCTGGATTTTTTCTTTTTCAGTTTTTGTTTTATGAATCAGAACTGAAGTTTTGGATTCCTAAACTTCTAGGGTTTCATTAATTTAACTGAAACTGCAATGAATTTGGATAGCTACGAAGACAATCCGATTGGTTAGTTGTTGTAGTTCTGAGGGTCATGAGAAATTTCCTATCATATAATCATCCAAGAAGTGACAAAAAAATTAAACAAAATTTAACAAATTTTTTTATAATTTATCAGATACCATATTTAATTCAAAATTTGATGATATCGAGTTTAGCGTTTCTATGTCAAATCTATGTAAAAAACTATATGATAACTTTTACCCCTTCACAAAAAAAAAGAAGGGCTAAAAGTATAACAAAAGAATTTATAGTGTATTAATAAGTGATAAAACATAAAATAGAAAGTTCACGGTCTCTAACCGCTACGTCTCTGGGAGAACTCTTGCTCCCAGAGTTCACTATATACAAGAGGTTACTCACACCACTAACTTATAATGTTCTTGGTTTTTCAGGTTAACACTCAAGAAGAACAAGATTCAAAGATGCAACAAAAATTAAAGGAAGAAGAAAGCTTTTGGAAACCCTCGTTTTTCATTTTTCTAGAACTCTCTTTTTGCTCATCTTTTCTCATCTACGACCACTTTCTCTTATACCATGTAAGTAAGCGCATTTTGGCGAAAGCCATTTTGTTTTCCTCTTCATCATTTTCGTTATGTGTGTGTTTGTCACAGAAGAGGAAGTTGATTAACTACTAACTCTACTAAATAATATAAATTGTTGATCCAACAAGGAAGTTGATTAACTACTAACTTTACTACATAATACAAATTGTTGACCCAACAATATGGATTTATAACTGTTATATATAGAGATATATATTATAAATTAGATATGTATTTTAATGAATTTTTACTGTTTTATTTATATTGAACATAATTTTTAATAAAAAAGGAGAAAAAGACTGAGTCTCATGTTTCACATATCAAATGAGCAAAAATGTGGAATTTATGTAAAATTAGAATCCCCTTCAATCGGAGTTAAAAGAGGTGGATAGCTTAAATTAGACTTTTTGAATGTGAAATCATCTAACTTCAATTATATATATATGTGTGTGTTTGAATGTCAAGCACACTTTGTTCCTTCTTTTTAATAATTTGTAAAACAACGTCAATTCATTTCTATTATTTAGGATATGAAGAAAGTTTTACGATCTTCGTTCACCATTCCAACTATCTTCATCATTTGTCTATTAGGTTTGTGTTTACAATAAAAATTTATTTTAATATATTAGACTAACAAAGAAATTGATTATATATCTTGATATATCTTATAAAACATTTGGTCTATGTTACGTAATATATGTCACAATCATAGTTTAATACAATATTTGATGATATCGAGTTTAGCCTTTCTATGTCAAATCTATAACATACTTAGAAGAATTGGTTCAATTGTTTCTTGTTAGACTTAAGAAACTAATAATCCCCAAAAGGTTTTTTTTTTTTACTTATGTATTTCTTTAAATGTTTGGTTCATTCTTACATTTATAAAAAGTGTATCATCATCATATATTATGATATGAATTGATCTACAATATTGTTTTTATTGCCTTTTACTTTTTTTTTTTCTAATTATCATTTTTTCCCTTTGAACTGTATAGATAAATGTATCAGATTGTATTTTATGTTTTATACATATATGTGCTATAGTTTTGAAGTGTAAAAGATAATCAGTAAATTCCTCAAACATATACTTTTACAAGATGAGTATTTTTCATTTTCAATATAGAAACTCATATCCTATTTTTTAAATATAACAGTATTTGGCGCGATGGTGAATGGACAATGTACACTGTCTCTACCAGTAGGACCGAATGGGATATGTGTTCCCAAAGATTGTAAGTCTCTGTGTCACCAGAAGTATAAAGGAGGTGGTAGGTGTACTCCAGAGAAAAAAGATGAGTGCTTGTGCTTTATTTGCAAGAGGCCATGACCAGAGCCGTGCTCAGGGTTATGGAGACCAGAGGCGGTGTTAAAAAAAAAATCAACTCATATAAAATAAAACATAGATAATTTTTAATATAATGGAATTGCTCTCTTTTTTACATATCAAATGAGCAAACATGTGGAAATTTGTCTAAAATTACATCCCCTTCAATCGGAACTAAAAGAGGTGGATGGCTTAAATTAGACTTTTGGAAAGTGAGATCATTTAACTTCAACTATTTATATATATAAAGCACACTTTGTTCCATTTTTTAAAATTTGTAAAACACTATCAATTCATTTCCATCATTTAAGATATGAGGAATTCTTTTCAACTCTCGTTCACCGTGCTAACTATCTTCATCGTTTGTGTATTAGGTTTGTGTTTACATTAAAAATTGTTTTAATATAATAGATTGACAATTTCTAAAAGAAAATGATATATATATATATATATATATATATATATATATATATATATATATATATATAATTTGTTTTAATATATTAGATTGGCCATTTTATAAAGAAATTGATTATATATATCATAATATATCTTATAAAAACATTTTGTCTATGTTATGTAATATATATATGTCACCATTTGATGACATCGAGTTTAGTTTTTCTATGTCAAATTTTCACCATATTTAGAAAAACATTATTCAACTATTTTGTGTTATACTAAAGAAACTATTTATTAGTAAGAGCAAAACATATAAATTTTTACAAGATGAAAAAATATAATTACTATTCCATTTTTTAACATACAATTTATATGTTGTCTTTTAAATATAACAGTATCTGAAGCATGGAAGGGTCAGCTGCCTAACGGACAATGTTCATTGTCTCTACCAGTAGGACCGAATGGGAAATGTGTTTCCAAAGATTGTGATTCTTCGTGTCAACATAAGTTCAAGGACACGATTTTAATGTGTGCATTTGCTTTGTTTGCAGATACCCACGCTCTTAATGTTTTTACATAATAAAAGTAAAATCATATTTATAATAGAAGTTTTATAGTAAAATAACAAAATATAGAGTGAAATGGTTTGTACTATTGCTCGTATTGTATTAGCAATCCTTTTTTTTTTTTTTTTGTCATCTTATTGTATTACCAATCCATGTTTATAAGTTTACATGATGCATATATTATTGATAAATAATAAATAATTATCGTAGTTGAATATTTTTCCAAGGTTTGTGGTATAAGAGTTTGTACTAATGTCGTTGTTATCGAATTATGACATGATAAATATATACAATCAAACAAATATATATATATATATATATATATATTTTATATAACAAAGTTTGATCCTATATAACAAAGGATGTGGTCGTCTTAATCTCTGAATGTTTTTCAATCTACTATTTATATGATATGGAGAGAACGAAACCGAAGATGTCATGGGGAGCAGCCATTATCCGTAGAAAATCTTCTCAAACAAATCGACAGCACGGTTCGTAATATCGACAGTATCAAATTAGGGTAATGGAGGTTTAGAAGAAGCCCTGCGAGACTGGTTCGCTGTGAGGTGTCTCTAGGTTCTTCAAAGCTCAGTCCAACCAAAGCTCTTGCCATCTTCTTTGAGATATTCAAAAACTCTGTTTTCATTTTCAAACCTTTAAAACTATAGATGCATTCATTGTAAAAAGGGTTTTTTGATGATAATGACAAACCAAACACAAAGACATAAGCTTTGTGGAAAACTCAATGAGTTTATTACTTAAATGTATTCGTGAATTAGAAGTACAAGGGAAGGGACTGAGCTTACATAGAGCTCATAAAAACGTTCTAAATGTTTAAACAAAGAAAGAAATGCCGTTGGAATGAGATTTGTGGTGTACCAGCCAAATATTACAATAATACTGGCTTATTCCCAACTAGAGAACAACACATAGTAAAAGGCTCACGAAACGTTCCGTCTGACTCATTACCGCATGCTAAATTCTTTCTTTCCAATTTCTCGAAAGTAACAGAAGTGAAATGCTTGCAATGCAGAATCAAAGCTTCCGTGTAAACATTTTGTCCTAAGGAAAGAGTAGAGAGCATATACATTAATACTGAGAGCTTTTCAGGCAAGGAGCTTACATTGCTTGTCCCCAGTGAGTGATAGAGAACGCATAGAAACGGCTCACAAACGCACCGTCTGAAGTCTGATCTTATATGACTCTGAGTTAGGCTCCCCTAAACCGGGCTGATGAGTTTCCTCCCTGTAGCTGGATCTTCATATATGGCAACAACATCCCTGAACTTGTCAAAGAGCTGCTCCAAGTGATTCACGCCCATCTTTCTGTAGGGTAATGGCCTTTTGTACCTTAGCTTGTATATCGCCTCGAAACAATCCATCTGTACCTGACAACAATAGCTCACCAAAATGTCTTGTAACTCGAATTTGAACTCTTCGAGGTTCCTCTTGCTCTGAACTGAGCCCGTGTCTGAGAATTCATCAGAGGAGATTCCTCCATTGGTAGTTTCCCCGTTAGGCTCTTTTCCTTTCTTCTCTCTTCTCAGTAGAACCACAGGGGGAGAAGGAGAGATGATGTTCGGTTTCGAGTTGCGCAGGTAAACAATTCTCTTGTTGCCTTTACCATCCACTGCAATCACATCACTCATCTTTTTGAACAGATCCATAAGCTTGTGCACCCCATAGTCCGATACAAAAAGCGGTTTACTGAAATTCCTTTGGTATTCAGAAGGAATACGCATGAGAGGAATACACCCACCTGAGAGCTCTAGCAGCTTCACGAGCTGTCCCTTCAAACCGTTTAAATCTCCCGGCGCTACCCACATGGTGGACTCAAGGTGACCAGGAGGAGGATATGCCAAAGACTCGCCTGAATTAGATGGCCAACAAGACATTGCGCTGCTACTATACTCGTGATGAAACTTCGAAACCATCAAGGACGACTCTCTTGGGTTACTATAACAGTTACCTCTATAGAGAATTGTTTCATCTTCATTCATACCATCCATGTTACTATTATCACTGATATTACACCCCATAAGATATGGCACAACACGAGGTTTACGTAGCGGCACAAAGCCTTCACCGTGAACAATACTATGCCAGTCCCAAACAAACCTACCAGCATTAGACAAAGCTGAATTCACATACACACTAGAAGGTATAACAAGAATCACAGTGTACCCACGCTGACCCAATATATGAAGCGCAGGCGCGAAATCAACATCTCCCGAAACGAGAATAATAGTCGCAGGCGGCTTATTATCAAGTACAAACAAGAACATATCAATCAAAATCGCTTTATCAGATGCATCTTTCCTACCATTTGGTACATCAATAAGCCTCACACCGGTTCTTTGACAACCTTCTCGAACACGACGAGGGAAAGCATTGAAATCTCCGTAAGCCGAGAAGTTAACAACCGGACCGGATATCACCGGATGTAACTGAATCGCCATTCTTATGTTACTAGCCACATCTTCAGGACGGACATCGCTAGGAACAGGGCAATTCTCCATATCCCAGAGAATAGCCATAGGACCATCTGTAGAAGAATGTCTCTGTGTTGCAATCATGTTCAAATCTGCTAAATATTTGATTCTTCTTTGTTCATCAGAATCAATAGAGACTAAAGCTGTTGCTGATGGATTATAATAACTTGACATAGCTTTGTGTATCATCAAAGGCTCCTGGAAATGGATTTAAACAAACAGATTTACAGATAGAAGAAAAATCTATTTCGAGAGATTGCGAAGAAGGACGAAGCAGAGTCTATATTGATTTCGTCATTTTAAAACCAAAATACCTGATTTAGGGTAGAGGGAGGGATCTTGAAGATTGAATACACACACGTAGACGATACGAAGATGGAATTTCGCGAATTCTTCAGATTAGTAGTTGATTCTTCTCGATCTTCTTCTTCGGCGGATTTTGGGATTTTTAGGGTTCTTCAAAAGTTTTTGCGTTTGTCCAGAGAAAGCATATGACAGAGTCGGTAATGCTATCGGGTTATGAATAAATGGGTTATTTATATGAATGCCCATTATGAACCCATTAAAAAATTCTTAGATTATTTTGTTTCTAACATAAAATCTAATAATGTATTTTTTATATATATTTTGTATAAAAAGGATTATATTTAGGTATGGGCATATGGGTAATCCGTTCGGGTTCGGGTAAAACTCGTTCGGGTTCGGGTTGAATGGGTAATGAATTTATGGTCCATTCGGCTATTCCTATGGTTTCGGTTCCAGTCCGGTTCAGGTATTATCGGGTTCGGGTCGGTTTGGGTAATACCCGAAGTTTAAAATCACGTTACATACTCAAATGATCAAATAAAGAGAATAGAACATTGACATTTAAATACTAAATCCAATCCAAAATAACAAAGATGACTATTTCACTCTTAAGTGTTAAGAGTAGATTCTAATTATCTATATACATATATAAACATATGTGTATTGCATATATATAAGTATATAACTATATAAGACTATATATCTAATTATCTATATACATATATAAACTCAAACGTCAAAAGTCACAAAACCTAAAACGTAGGACATACATATAAGTATATAACTATATAAAACTATATATCTAATTATCTATATATATATATATATATATATATATATAAACATATGTATTTCTTCGGGTTTGTGGGTACCCTAAATGGGTAACGGGTAATCCCCGACTCGACCCGATACCCACGGGTAATCCAATACTCTACCCAATGAGGTAATTTTCTAATACCCTAATCCGCCCCAACCCAATTTTTTCGGTCTGGGTATCGGGTCCGGGTTTTTTTGCCCAGACCTAATTATATCAATAAAAATAGAGAAACACTTCCCAAACCACTTTGTTCGTAACATTATCTTTTCTTTTTTGGAGAAATGTTTTTTTTTTGGACAAATGTTTATCTTTGTAAGTTTATGATGCAAAAAGAAAAAACTGCTCATCTCAATCTCTTGGATTATTATATATCTCATCTTCATATGTGATTATTTAGCATCTCATTCATTGATTTATTTTACTGTTTTAGTAATGATTCATTCATTGATTTATTATTTACTTTATTTTGGTCTATACGGTCGTGGTCTAGTTGTTGTTAAGAATTGGAGAAATGTTGAAATGTACTAATCCATGTTCGATCTACCCTAAAAAGAAAAATCACATCTGTGTGTGAAGTCTGGTTTGGACCAAATGGCTCAAACAATTTACATGATAGTCCAATAACAAACAATTTGATTACCTCCATGTATTAGTCGGAAATCATTCTAAACTCAGGACATACAATATGGTGATCCTTCGAGGAGAAGTCCACTTTAAAACACTTCTGTACATTACTACAGGAGCTAACCGGATCAGTCGATAGAATTCATTAAAAAAAAATTGAATAAGGTAATTATCAACGGACGTAGTGAAAAAAAATAATATTTATTTTTAGCTTTATAGATATGAAATCTTGTAACAATATTATTTCAATAGTAACATTAGTTCCATGAGAAATATTCTTCATAACCCGTTAATCTACATGGACTACTAGGTCTTAAATACTCCAAACACACGGATGATGTTTACATATATCTATCTATCTATTGTAGCTTCAAGAATATCGAACCATTTAGATTGATTTTCCCATACAAAATGACAAAAAATAGAGTCGTATCCCCCAATGTTGATGTTGGGCTAAAGTCTGTGATCCGAGATCTTTGTTCAATTGTTTGCAGTGTAGTCCCAATTGAACATTTGAACCAATGTCATTAATGATATCCACTTATACCAGACGATGATCCTTACAAAGACCGCCAAAGAGAAAAACCATGAATGTTACACTAAATATTTTGAAAATGCCCATGAGCAAGTCATTATGAGTATTTTTTTAATTGTAATTATGAAAGATTTTATTAAATGAACTTAAAGTTTTAGCATACCATCTTCTTATACTCAGTTACATTTTGCAAATGATTAAGATAGTTAAAGTAGACAAATACTTTTTATTCTCGTATCTACAAATATCTTTTCTTTGTAGAGAAAATGTTGAAAAAAAGAAAAGAAACAAATGCTGACCATATCCAAAGAACAACGAATTTTACCCGCGATATTTTTCTTATTTTTTTCCTTAATTTAATATGCCATTTTTGGTTCTATTTTAATAATCCTCTTGAAAAAAATGGCCTAATGATATGAAATACTTGTATTAGAATTTGGTAAACATCTTGAGGTTTTGTTTATCTGGTCAACAAGTACTTTCTTGGTGGTTTCAGTTATAAAGCTCTAATAAAATATTATGCATCTCTTTTGCTGAAAATCTTACCAATTTATTGGCAGGTTCAGGAGCCATACAATCTCGGTGTTTGTGGGTGATGAGAGCGGTATAATAAACTGGATTTGGTAGAATTTTAAGTTTAAATTGTATTTTAAAATTTATCAAATCTTCTAAGATGAAACTGGTACAAGTTAGGTTTTGAATTTTAAAGTTCTAATTTTAAATGTTGGGATGAAAACATATTAAGGGAAAGAACCTCCAAGTTTTCATACTAAAAAAATACTACATTTTTATTTTTCAAAAATTATATCTACAACTCTAATAATACCACAAATTTTTCAAGTGTTAGGTTTTTAGGGTCACTAATTTTTTTTGAAAGGGTTATATTTCAGATACAAATATTTCGGGTTCGGATTCGGGTTACCCGAAGTTTTCAAAAATCAAAAATTTTGTTCCAAATTTATCCAAACTACTCGAAAATACCCAAAATATGTAAAACCTCGAATAGTTTGTACCCAAATTTACTCAAAAGTAGATTTAATACCTAAAAATATTCAAAATATCCGAAAATTCAATTATTTAAGACACTTAGGCTATTAAAATTTTAAAATATAATTATTACTAATATATTATGGGTATGTTTGAGTTCGGAGTCGAGTTCGGGTTTTCAGGTCTTGAGGTCTAGGACCCGTTCGGGTAATTAAAATTTTGGATATAGGTTATGTCGGGTTTTTCAGATTGGGTTCGGGGTCGGGTCCTCGAGTTCGGATATTATGCCCACCCGCCATTTACCATCATGAACAAAGTTTGAGAGACTGTCCTATTGAGAGAAAAATGACAGCGAAGTGGGCAGTGGAACTTAGCGAATATGACATCGAGTACGGAAACAAGATTTGCGCAAAATCTCAGGTCCTGGCAGACTTCCTCGTTGAGTTATCGACCAAAGATGCTCAAGAAAGTCCATCCGACGCGACTTGAATTCTACACGTCGACGGTTCGTCATCAAAGCAAGGTTCGGGCGTCGGTATTTGCTTGACATCACCAACATGGGAAATTCTCGAGCAATCATTCTGGTTAAACTACGACGCAACCAATAATGTAGCAGAGTACGAAGCACTAATAGACGAACTGAAGTTGGCTCAGTGACTCAAAATCAACAAGCTCAGAGCTTTCTGCGATTCTGAAGTCGTCGCCAACCAGTTCAATGGAGAGTACACAGCTCGGGACGACCTGATGGAGGCCTACCTCGCTCGCACTCAAGATTTATCAAGACAATTCAGCGAGTTCGAGCTGACACGAACCCCACGAGGCGAGAACACGTCAGCCGACTCCTTAGCAGCTTTAGCATCGACCTCCGATCCGAACCTAAAAAGGGTCATACCAGTCGAGTTCATCGAAAAACCGAATATCGAAGTTAGCAGCGAAAACAACATTCTAATGGCTCGAGAAGTAGAGGCTAGGAAGGTGCACTCACCGAGCCGCACGATCAACAAACAGAAGATAGCATCGAGGCCGAGTATGGATGCGACATTAAATGGATAAGAGCTATCCGAAGCTACATAGTCGAGAGAGAAGTACCAACTGATAAATGGGAAGCTCGGAAGCTTAAAGCACGGGCAGCTCGGTACCCTCTGCTTGACGATGAACTTTTCAAATGGCGCCTCTCCGTTCCATTACTAGTTTGCATCAAAAGAGTAGAAGCCGTAGAATCATGGAAGAAGTACACGGCGGATCCTGCAGAAATCACTATGGCGGAAGATCCCTGGCCATCAAAATCAAGCGCTACGGGTACTTCAGGCCGACGATGATCAAAGATTGCCAGAAGTTCTCTCAACGATGCGATAAATACCAAAGACACGCTCCGACAATCCATCAACCGGCCGAGCTTTTATCCTTGATCACCTCGCCTTATGATGTGTTACGTTTTTAACGGTTTCGAGTCTTGATTTAGTCCGTGTTTTGAGTCATCTATCATGTCAAATTCCGTCTTTTGCGTCTTTTCGGTTGTGTCTTGAGTCCTTTGCAGGTTAATGGTGCTAGAGCTGGATTCGGAGCATCTTGTGCGTAATTGAGCCTATTCGGAGCTAAAACAATGGAGAAATGGTACAGAGATCACCATGAGCTGGGGATCGATCGATCCAAGGCGTGGATCGATCTATCCCAATTGTGACGATGAAGCCAAAAGTTCCAGTAGCTCGGGATCGATCGGTCCCAGGAGGGGATCGATCGATCCAACCCTCATCCGTCAAGAGGTGTTCATTCCAGGAGCTCGGGATCGATCGATCCCAGGTGGGGATCGATCGATCCACCCTTTTCGACGACCAGACCGGTTTTCCTTAACCGGGTTTATTTGCCTTTTTCTGCATTTGGGTATAAAAACCCAGAGAAACCTATTTTTCTTTCTACGCTTTCTTTTTTCTGCAATTTTGGGAGACTTCTCTTTGTAAGCTTTTTGGGATTCTAGAGATTCATCCTCTTTGACACTTTGGAGAAGATTTCTAAACCCTTGTTCTTTATTTATCAATTCAATTATGCGTTCTTCATCTCTTTGTGTTGTTCTTTTCAATATGTGTGAGTAGTCTCTTAATTGGGTTTTAGGGTTCTTATTAGAAAGTCAATGGATTAGTGAATAGATTGTCATAGGGAATTCTCTATCATTAGATTCTTCGATTTACATGTTCTTAATGCTAGAATAGGATTGATCACCCTGTTGTAGATTCTAGGTTTCTCTATGCATCAAAAGTGTTCGATAGAATGCCTGAATGAATGTAAATTGAGCAATGTGTTTCTAACCAACGAAAGTTGACGTTAGAACGCATTGTGAACGAAATGAACCAACTTGTTAATGCGAATTTGATTAGGAAACTACATGCGAAAGTTTAGTAGTTGAGTAATCGAATTTAGTGGCTAATGTCTTGAAAGAGAGTTAGTCTAGAATTGTGTTCATAGTTGAGAATGGTTCTTCATTTATGAATTCCTCGTTTCGTTTATCCCGCTAGCCATTGTCTTTTGAAATACCCTAATGCCCAATGCCTTTTAATCTTGAAGTTAAATCGTTTAATTAATTTGCATTTTTATTTTACAAACTGAAAACCCGAACAAGCAATCTTTTTAGTTTTAGCTAAGAACAAGTCTCGGAAATCCTTAGAGTATCTTTGGTCCTTGTGGATCGACCTCGAATATACTACCTAGCGGTTAAGTGTATCGAGTTAATTACTCGAGCAATCACCTTACCCCTCCATGGACATCATCGGTCCTTTGCACAACTTTAAGCAGAAAAACTTAGTGCTCGTCTTAACAGATTACTTCTCCAAATGGATCGAGGCAGACTCATTTGCTAGCATCAAGGACGCACAGGTGGAAAGCTTTTTCTGGAAAAACATCATATGTCGCAACGGGATCCCTTATGAAATTGTCACCAACAACGGATCGCAGTTCATCTTGACTCGATTCGAAGGATTCTGTGACAAATGGGAGATTCGACTCAGCAAATCCACGCTTTGGTACCCCCAAGGCAACAGACAGGCAAATGCAACAAACAAAACGATTTTCGATGGCTTAAATAAACGCCTCGATGCCAAGAAAGGCCGCTGGATTGACGAATTGGAAGGAGTGCTTTGGTCGCATAGAACGACACCACGTCGGACCACTGGAGATACTCCATTCGCTCTCGTGTACGGGACGAAATGTGTAATCCCTGCCAAAGTCAAAGTACCAGGGATATGAAGACGACTGTCTCCCAAGCAAGAAAAAGTCAATACCCAGATAATGCTCGACGAACTGGACCTGATCAACGAAAGAAGAGACATAGCTTTAGTCCATGTGCACAACTACCAAAACGCAATGGCTCGGTACTATAACTCCCATGTGAAGCATCGACATTTTCACGAGGGAAATCTCGTGCTTCGTAAGGTCTTCCATAATACCGTCGAGCTGAATGCAGGAAAATTAGGAGCTAACTGGGAAGGACCTTATGCGATATCAAAAGTCGTTCGTCTCTGTGTGTACGAACTCATCAACATAATGGGCAAAACAATACGAAAATCCTAGAATGCCATGCATCTAAGGAAATACTACCGCTAAAACCTAAGATACGCGTAAAACTTGAACTATGAGGTGGCTTGATCCCTGAAATGGGTACGTAGACAGCTTGTCCTCGGATGAGTTCAGCTATCCCCTCCCCCCCCCCATAAAAAAGGAGGGAGGGAGTGGGGTCCGTATATCTATACTCCCACTCTTTAAAACTATCATACTTCGAGTTTTTTCTTTTGAAACTTCCGTAAATCACAGTTCTCTTCGGTGATGGCCACACCCACGAACTGGTTTATCACTTCCGCAAGTGTTCATTACACCGCTTCGGTCACAGTACGCTATACAAGTATTCGAGACATAATCTATCGAGAAGGCTAGAATTCAGTTTTCTGAAACCCCAGTTATTCCTAACACTGGTGCCCCAGCTCATTTCTAAATGCTGGTTATTGGCTGAATTAGATCGGGTCGCAACCGTGAGAATTCAAGTCTACTATACTAAAACCCATTTATCTTAAAACACTGGTACCTAACATTTGATTCGGCTATGTAATTTTTTTTCTTTTTGGCTTAACGTTTTAAAAAAAAATCGCTTCGGAACAGAAACCATTCGGAATAGCTCGTATATTTACTTGATAGAAGAAACAATGTTTTGGATAAAACCATTTATGCATAAATTCGTACATAAAAACAAAAAAGAAAGAATAAGAAGAAGGGAAAAAGAAGGAAGTCGCCGCTTTAGGTTCATTCATCTCGCTCTTCATCAGAAGTACGACAAATTCGGTACGGAATCACCCGATCGACCGATAGATGCCTTGCGATACGTTTGGATACGTCCGCATACGTTTGGATCTGTCCGCATAGGTTTGGATACGGACGCATACGTTTGGATATGTCCGCGTACGTTTGGATACAGCCGCATACGTTTGGATACGTCTACATACATTTGTATACGTCCACATACGTACGGATATGTCCGGGTACGTCCAGATACGTCCGACTTTAATCTTTTCTTGTCCAAATCTGATTTTGCTCGACCAAATCTTTTTGTTTCCCATCCTTAGTGAATTCTTACTCTTTCTAAGTTCTTCTTTGGGTTTCCGTCGACAAATTTCGCTCGGCCGCTTATCCCTTAGTGAGGGTCACTACAATGAGGGTCAGGTTTCTTCGTCTTCTTGGCTTGTTTTCTCCTCGTTTGAGCCTCCGCAGTTTGCGTCTGAAGCTCTAGTTGAAGCTGTTGTGCTTTCTGTTAGAGTACATATTCTATATATGTACTCTAACACTTTCTCCTCGGGATCGTAGTACATTTCCTCTTCCTTAATCTCGGAAAAAACAGGCAGTTCGGGCATATCTAGCCATTTAGAACATCCTGCTTCGCCTACCGCAGGTTGGCGATGGTTTTTCCTCATAAGCATTTCATCAGACTCTTCGGGCAAATCCAGGTCCCGACCCACATCCGCGAGAGCATCTTCCCGAGAAACGAAACGGCTTGGGTATTCTTGGCTATGGGATGACAACTCTGCATCGCTGTCCTGGCGCGAAACATTGTTCGATCCCGAAGTAATTGCCTCGGGATCAGTCGAGGAGCTACTCCAAACCATCTTCTTTTTAAATATTGGAGGAAAATCGTCGCGTCTGACCGAATCACTTGAGTCGGAAAGCATTTTTGCCTCGGGAGAACCGTTCGAAAAGATAGATGTTGATGGGAAAACAAAGAATTGCTAATCGAAAAAATCAAATCGAACCCGACTCACGGCGGCGTTTGAACAGAATGAAGAACAGAAAACAAAAAGTAAGAAAAATCAAGTTCAGAGAGAACAGAGCGAACCTCGAGTTTTTGCTTCAGGACTGCAAAATAGTGAAATGAGTTGAGAGCTTGGTATTTATAGAGACTTTAGGCGCGTCGGGTGCGCGTGAGCTCGGTGAGATGCGTCGCGTCCGCGTAAATTTTGGTAATTAGCGAAAGACGTTTCCGCTTCTCGAGAGAGAGAAATCCAACCATCACACGCAAAAGAAGATGAAACGTCGAAGAAGATGAAACGACGAAAAGGAAAAATGTTGAAGAAGACGAAACGCCGAAGAAGATGACCGTCAAGGAGGAAACGTCAGGAAAGATAGATCGCTTCGGCAATCAACCATTTGAAGGGAAGCTCGAAACGGAAGTTGATGGCTCGGTCAGCTCGTTCGTGAAGCTTGTCACACTTGTTCCCCAAGTCAACGAGCTGGGGGGGCTAACTGTTGGGGTCGGATTTCACCCGCCTTAGGAGACCGAGCCAAATGTTGACAATCATGAAACACCTCGGGATCATATGTATGACAATGAAGAAAGCCGAGCCAAATCAGTAAATGGCTCGGGTTACATTCGCTGTGATCAGGGCCGAGCTAAACCCTCAAGCACCCCGGGTCCTAAGTCAAGACTTCATGGGCAAGAGCCAAGATAAACGCCTCGGAAAACAGTCTACTTCGCCTCGGGAGACAGTCCACTTCGCCTCATGGGACTGTCCACTTTGCCTCGGGGGACAGTCAACTCTTGCTCCAACGCTACACATCTAGCTTCCCAGCTCTGTCGCAGCTTGCTACGGACTCAACACTCACCGCTTGGACTCATGTCATTCTGCGATATGTCTTTCAAGTGTCTATTCACACTATGGAGAGAACGGAACCAACATAGACATGGTGAGCTTCCTACTTCTCACGACCAGCTGCTCAAATACATTGACAACCTCTTCAGAAAACAAAGTAAGCACTCTCAAGCATCTGGGCAACTCACAGTTTGAGGACGCACTCCGTATTTGGTTTCGAACGCGAGTCCACACACTCCCTTAATTTTGATCATCAAAATCTTTCAATTTAATTCAAAACAAGGATACATATAATGTAAACAGTGGTATTTTTGTGGTGTAAATAAACTGAACATTCATCCAAAAGAAAAATAATAATAATAATACTTTTTATTTTTTAGCTTTATATATATGAAATCTTGTAACAACCTTATTCCTATATTAGATTAGTTCCATGGGAAACATTTTTCTTGACCCGTTAATCTACATGGACCACTAGGTCTTATACTCCAAACACAGGGATGATGTTCACATATATTTTTATCTCTGTTAGCTTCAAGAATATCAAACCATTTAGATTGATTTTCCCATACAAAGTGACAAAAAAACAGAGTTGTATCCCAAAAATTAATAGATTCTCTAAACCCCCAATGTTGATGTTGGGCTAAAGAATGTGATCCGAGATCTTTGTGCTTTGATTTGCAGTGTAGTCCCAATTGAATATTTGAACCAATATCATTAATGATGTCCACTTGTACCTCACGATTAGCCTTGCAAAGACCGCTGAAGAGAAAAACCACGAATGTTACACTAAATATTATGGAAAATGCCGATGAGCAACTCATTATGAATATATTTTTAATACTAGTAGTTATGAAGATTTTACAAAATGAACTTAAAGTTTTAGTATCCCATCTTTTTATACTCAAGTTACATTTGATTAAGATAGTCAAAGTAGGTAAATATTTTTTACACTCGATCTAGAAATATTTTTTCTTTATAAAGAAAAGGTAGAAAAAGGAAAAGAAACAATTGTTGACCATGTCCAAAGAACAACGAATTTGACCCATTGATTAAGATAGTCAAAGTAGGCAAATATTCTTTACTCTCCAAATATCTTTTCTTTATAGAGAAAAGGTAGAAAAAGGAAAAGAAAAAAACAATTGCTGACCATGCCCAAAGAACAACGAATTTGATCTGTTGATTAAGATAGTTAAACTAGGCAAATATTCTTTAGTCTTGATCCAGAAATATCTTCTTTTTTTCGAGAGAAGGTAGAAAAAAGAAAATAAACAATTGCTGACCATGTCCAAAGAACAACGAATTTGACCCGCGATATATTTTTTCTTTTTTTCGCTTCATTTGATATGTCATTTCTAGTTCTATTTTAATAATCCACTTGAAAGAAATGGCCTAATGATATGAAATACTTGTATGACGATTTGGTAAACATCTTGAGGTTTTGTTTATCTGGTCAGCAAGTTCTTTCTTGGTGGTTTCAGTTTTAAAGCTTTGAATAAGTATTATGCGTCTATCTTACTGAAAATCTTACCAATTTATTGGCAGGTTAAGGAGGCATACAATCTCGGTGTTTGTGGGTGATGAGAGCGGTATAATAAACTGGATTTGCTAGAATATTAAGTAAAAATTGTATTTTAAAATTTATCAAATCTTCTAAGATGAAACTGGTACAAGTTAGGTTTTGATTTTTAAAGATCTAATTTTAAATGTTGGGATGAAAACAGATTAAGGGAAAGAACTTTCAACTTTTCGGGCTAAAAAATACTTTTTATATTTCAAACTTATGTCTACAACTCTAATAATACCACAAATATTTCATGTGTTAGGTTTATAGGGTTACTATTTTTTTTTAAAGGGTTATATTTCAGATACAAATATTTCGGATTCGGGTTACCAAAAGTTTTCAAAAATCAATAATTTTGTTTCCAAATTTATCAAAACTACTAAAAAATACCCAAAATATCTAAAAGCTTCGAATAGTTTTTACCCATATTTAATCAATAGTAGGTTTAATACCCAAAAATATTAAAAATATCCGAAAATCCTAATATTTTAGACACTTAGGTTATTAAAATCTTAAAATATAAATATTAGTAATAATATATTATGGGTATGTTCGGGTTCAGAGTCGAGTTCGGGTTTTCGGATCTTGAGATCTAGGACCCATTCGGGTAATTACAATTTCGAATACAGGTTATGATCGGGTTTTTCACATTGGTTTCGGTCAGGTCCTCGAGTTCGGATATTATGCTCACCCGCCATTTACCGTCATAAACAAAGTTTGAGAGACGGTCCATTGAACGGTTTATTTACCCATCTCCACCGCCGAATTCTATATCAAATGCTAAAGAAGCGGATGAAGCAACAACAGCTCTAACTATAAAAGCATCGTTAGAAGTCTGAGATCACTGAAGTTGAAAGAAACAAAATTATAGAACACTAAAATCATCGATAGAAGAAGGAAGATATATGTATTCACAATACTTCCTGAGCCATCTTTCCACAAACCCAACAGTTATATTCACAGAGAATAAAAGAAGAAAAAAAGAAAAGATAGAGGTTCAGATTTAAGACAAAAGACTAGTTCTCGAGTCTCAATGAGATATCAACCATATCGAAATGGAGCGATTCTTAATATCCAAACAATATCTTGATCAAAGTAGTAGTGAGAGTTCACATCAATAGTGTTCCCTACTTCATGAGTTCAAAACTCTTTCAATGGCGGAAATGTAGAACTCTTTAGGCATTGTACCCATGATTGACTCTCGTTTCTCCCCGTTCTTGAAGAGCAGAACTACTGGCACATCCTTTATCTCGTACTCTTCAGCCACCGACAAGTCATTGTCTGCGTTCAGGACATAACAGTTTAGTTTTCCGGCATAGTCCAATGCTATTTCGTCTATTATCCTGTGGACCATCCGACATGGACCGCACCAACTTGTGTAGAATTCTACTAGCACTGGCGTTTCGCTTTTGAGGACTGAGTCTTCCCATGATCGTTCTGTAACTTCAGTAGCTGCACATAGAAAAATGAGACATGAGGATTTCAAAATTAAAATATTCTTAGTGTCATACTTATAATTGAAACAGATTAAGCACTCTCAAGCATCATGGTAACTCACAGTTTGAGGACGCACTCCGTATTTGGTTTGGGACACGAGTCCACACACTCCCTTAATTTTCATCATCAAAATCTTTCAATTTAATTCAAAAAAGGATGCATTTAATGTAAACAGTGGTATTGTTTTGGTGTGAATAAATTTAACATTCATTCAAAAAAAATATAATAAGAATAATTTTTATTTCTTAGCTTTATAGATATGAAATCTTGTAACAACCTTATTCCTATATTACATTACTTCCATGGGAAACATGTTTCTTTACCCGTTAATCTACATGGACCACTAGGTCTTATACTCCAAACACACGGAAGATGTTCACATATATCTATATCTTTAGCTACAAGAATATCAAACCATTTAGATTGATTTTCCCATACAAAATGACAAAAAAATAGAGTTGTATCCCAAAAATTAATATTTTCTCTAAACCCCCAATGTTGATGTTGGGCTAAAGATTGTGATCCGAGATCTTTGTTCTTTGATTTGCAGTGTAGTCCCAATTGAATATTTGAACCAATATCATTAATGATGTCCACCTGTACCACACTATTAGCCTTGCAAAGACCGCCAAAGAGAAAAACCACGAATGTTACACTAAATATTATGGAAAATGCCGATGAGCAACTCATTATGAATTTTTTTTTTAATACTAGTAGTTATGAAGATTTTATAAAATGAACTTAAAGTTTTAGTATCCCATCTTTTTATACTCAAGTTACATTTGATTAAGATAGTCAAAGTAGGCAAATAATTTTTACACTCGATCTAGAAATATTTTTTCTTTATATAGAAAAGGTAGAAATAGGAAAAGAAACAATTGCTGACCATGTCTAAAGAACAACGAATTTGACCTGCTGATTAAGATAGTCAAAATAGGCAAATATTCTTTACTCTCGATCTAGAAATATCTTTTCTTTGTAGAGAAAAGTAGAAAAAAATGAAACAATTGCTCACCATGTCCAAAGAACAACGAATTTGACTCGTTGATTAAGATAGTCAAAGTAGGCAAATATTTTTTACTCTCGATCTTGAAATATCTTTTCTTTTTAGAAAAAAAAGTAGAAAAAAGAAAATAAACAATTGCTTATCATGTCCAAAGAACAACGAATTTGACCCACTATATTTTTCTTCTTTTTTTTTCCTTCGTTTGATATGCCATTTTTGGTTCTATTTTAATAATCCTCTTGAAAAAATGGCCTAATGATATGAAATACTTTTATGAGGATTTGGCAAACATCATACAAACTACTCGAAAATTGTTAAGTTTAATTTGTATTATAAAATCTATCAAATCTTCTAAGATGAAACTGGTACAAGTTAGGTTTTTATTTTTATAGTTCTAATTTTAAATGTTGGGATGAAAACATATTAAGGGAAAGAACCTGCAAGTTTTAGGGCTAAAAAATACCACATTTTTAATTTTCAAAAATTATGTCTACAACTCTTTCAATGGCGGAAATGTAGAACTCTATCAACAGCCAAGGAAAGCTTCTTTTTCAGAGATCCAGGGTTACATGGTTGAGTGAAGGAGACAGAAACAGCGCATACTTCCCCAAAATAGCTTCTTCAATGCAGGCAGGAAACTTGTTGCCCAATCTGTCATTTGTAAACAACTCAACAACCTTCTTTACAACCAAATTACTATCCCGCCATCAGTTATCTTTATGGAAATTGCAAGGAGAACGAATAAGCGAAGCGATTCACAGCGCTTATGAGCCTCTGGATGCATTGAAGATTGGCACAAATCCAACTCTGAAATGTATTGCTTTCTTGTTTTTAGCTCGGATACCAATTGTATAGGTTGAGCTCGATGTATAACCAACATTTTTATATTAACGATATTTACAATTTAGAAAAAGAAAAAAATGGTACGTGTCTCTATATTCGGTCAGTTAACCGAAGATCCAATCGACTTCTTGGTCGGAGAAAAGTTAATTTCTATTTATTTTTGCTTGCAAGAGAAAGAGAAGGCCAGAGAGAGGGACAGAGATGCATCGAAGGTGATGAATGTTCAAATTGATTCGATCAAAGTCCGAGAGGATGCTTTCTCATGGATTAAATTTGATTCTTGTCATGATCGTTATCGGAGGATCCATTAACAAAGTCAACGCTCGTTGTATAGGGACATGCGATCGATTGACTCTGCCTTACCCGTTCGGGTTCTCACAAGGTTGTCCGATCCAGTTCAATTGCTCCAGGTCGGGTCTAGCGATGATCGGGGACTTTTCCGTCCAAAATCTGACGGTAGACAGTATATTTGTCAGCATACCGCGCGATTGCAATCGGGCGATTGAGAACGTGAAACCACTTTTCGGGGAGCTATACACTCTTTTTTTTTTTTTTTTTTTTGGTATGAATGTAAAATTGTATTCACCAAAAAAAAAAACTGTTTTACAAATAATGCATCATTTAGTTCAAAGAGATGAAACAGTTCATATAACTTTTAAAAAAACTGAGAAGGAGATTAGTGGCTGTGGGTGTGGAACCAGTAGCGCAAACCACCTTCGTATACCGGCGAGCCCGACTGAGCCAAAGTACTCAACCGGTTTCTAGCGTTCTTGTCGATCAAGCGAGTTAGTTTGGATGCTGGCGTCGGAGTATCTCCATGTCTACGTCCATTCCTTTCTCGCCAAATGCTATAGATTGTAAGCTGAAACACGTATCTCAACACAAATAAGTGAAGCCGTGGAGTTGATGGAGCGTTGAGTAATGGTAGGAGAGATTCCCATCTTGCCGTGAAGTTGCTGCCTAGCATGTCACGAGCGAGAGCTGACCAAACTTGGGAGAAGTAGTGACATGAGAAGAAAAGGTGATCCCTTGTCTCTACTCCTTGCACACATAAAACACAACTTCCGTTTGAACTTGCATTCCATTTGATTAATCTGTCTCCCGTGGCTAAGCGGTTGTTGATTGCAATCCAAGTGATAAAAGCATGCTTGGGAGTGGAGTTAGGGAACCATACTCCTTTATACCAAGAACACTTTGGCTTGACTTGCCAGATCAAATGCCAAGTATCTTTTGAGTAGAACTTGCTCTTGAAAGCATCATTTTTCTTCCTCCAAAGGGGAATGTCATTACCCGTTACATCCGTGCGAAGTCGCAGCGATTCAAGTTCATCTTCAATCTTTTTCAAAAGCTATACACTCCTTCACCGACGAACAAATTTTCTCATGGGAAACTGCACACGCCCAACCGATGGTTGTTTGATCAAGCAGAAGTTGTTGGAGAGATTAGTGGAAATGGAAAGTTGCGATGATAAAGGAACCATTAGCTGTTTTACTCTAGAGAGGAATACAAAGTTTTTCAGTATGGAGAATTTGAGGCAGAGCTCGTGCCGATTACTTATCTCGTCGATAGCGTTCGAGTCCGTTGGCATGGACGCACGTATCGCTCTAGAGTTGGAGCGAGTTCGGCTAAGTTGGTGGCTCAAGGGAGATTGCAGAAACGTAACTTGCTCAAAAAATGCCGTATGTACACAAGTTGACACTCCCGGTGGAAACTCAGGGCACCGGTGCTCATGTCCAGAGGGTCACCATGGAGATGGTTTCATTCATCCTTGCCGGAAAGGTTTGTTATTCTACGCCTTGTATTAAATATTTCTTCGGGAATGAATGATAGGAACAGTTAATCACTACTATAGGCAAAGAATTTAGAACAGTCATGGATTGAGGTTCTAATTAATGGTTTCAAGCGAGTTTATCACTATGTAATGATATCTCGTATTCTATTGGAATAACTTGTTCAAGCTGTCATGTAGGTAATCCGATTCTGTGCGGACTACCCACCAACGGGAGCTGTAGTTATGTTGAAGATGAAGACACTGCGTTTGATATGGTAGTCTTCTTTTGGAGCCTTACAGTGGCCTATGTGACTGTATTTGTAGGGTTTCTTGTCTTGCTGTCTTTTGAATCTCCTCCTCGTCAAGCATGGCTCAGCCTTGTTGATAATTTCATCCACGTAGCGAGAAGGGCCTTGGGGTAATCAAAGAAGCTGAAAGCAAACGGAATCTGTGAAAGCTATCATAATTCGAAACCAACAGTCTTTATCTAGAGCTTGGAACTATTGATCTAGTATGTAATAAAAATCGATATAAGGAAGATATATGTATTCACTATTCTCTGATCAATCTTTCCACAAACCCAACAGTTATATTCACAAGAGTATAAAAGAAGACTATTTCTTGGGTCTCAATTGAGATATTAACCAAACAATATCTTTGATCAAAGTGGTAGTGAGAGGTCTTCTTCATCAATGATGTTACCTTCTTCATGAGTTCAAGACTCTTTCAATGGCGGAAATGTAGAACTCTTTAGGCATTGTACCCATGATGGACTCTCGTTTCTCCCCGTTCTTGAAAATCAGAACTACTGGCACAGCCTTTATCTCGTACTCTTCAGCCACCGGCAAGTCATTGTCTGCGTTCAGGACATAACAATTTAGTTTTCCGGCATAGTCCAATGCTATTTCGTCTATAATCCTGTGCACCATCCGACATGGACCGCACCAACTTGTGTAGAATTCTACTAGCACAGGCGTTTCGCTTTTGAGGACTGAGTCTTCCCATGATCGTTCTGTAACTTCAGCTGCTGTACATAGAAAAATGAGACGTGAGGGAGGATTTCAAAACTCAAATACTCTTAGTGTCATACTAATAACCGAAACAACAAGAACTGAAAATTTTCATGTCAACCTAAGCATCTACCTATCCATTATTGTTGGTGTTTGTGCTAAGTTGTGGAAGTAGACTAGAGTTGTAACCAGAAGAAATTGGGTAATAAAAGCATTTGGAACCACATGTCTTACTTACTTTGTTGTCCACCAAACTAAATGGTTAGAGATCAATGTAAATTAATACTAGTAGCTGCTATTCAGGCCCTCTTACAAACTATTAGCACAAAAGCAGCTAAACCAAAAATCAATCAAACACAAATTTTGATAAATTCCCCAATTTCTTCTAAACACTTGCAAAACCACAATCAATGGTACTAATCAGTATATGTACCTCGAGAATCATGAACGCAGAGAGGAAAGAGACGGTGGCGAGAGGCGGAGGAAGATAGGAGAGATCGTCTATCGGAGAGAAGGAGAGCGCGAGGGGAGAAGCTGGTGACTGGGAAGAGACGCGAGGGAGATGAAATCAGGCGAGCTGTGTGCGATCGAGTGGAGTTAAAACATATAGAGGAGGACGAAGAAGAAGAAGAAATCGCCATTGAAGATTTGAGAAGAAAAAGAAGAAGAAGAAGAAGACCCCATTTCTCAGATCGAGTGGAGAGATACAAAAACGGAGAACAGTGGGTCCCACTACACCGAACTTCCACTTGTCAATTTATTTCTGAAATTAAGAACATACATTTATTTATATTTTTTTGGATTTTGAAAACAATCATTTAATATTTGAAAAACACACATTTTAAAATATTTCGTTTTTATTTTAGAAAATATCATTTAATATTGAGAAATTAGGGTGTATGACCATAAAAAATTTAATAATTCAATAACTAACCTAAAAAAAAGTTGAATACAATATTATGTGTATAACATATAATATATACTAATTTACCCTTTGTTCATATGTCATATCATTTTCTATGTAGTTTTATCTTTTTTTTTCTCTATCATCAATTTTATACTATTCTATGTTATGTCATTTAAGTTTATACTATTTCATTTATGCATTTATGTAATCTAACTTTGATGCGCGTTTAATTCGATAGTTTGGATTCCTTATGTTGTATCCCTTAGGGTATAATAATTCGATAGTTTTGGTGCGTTTAATTCAACAATTTAAATTTTCTATGTTATATTTTTTCTAAGATGTAATGTTTCGGCATGTTGAATTTTCAATGTTCTATCCCTTAGATTATAATATTTCTTTTTTAGCGTACATATAACTTGATCGTTTGAATTTCTTATTTTGTATTTTATAAGGTATAGTATTTCACCACCACCACTATATGTAGTATTTTATTACTATTCTATTTAATTCTATACTATTTTAGTTGTATCTATTTAGATCAAGTTTTATAATTTATTTTTTATTTTTATAAGTTTACTTCTATTTTTAAAAATCCGAATCATGATATATAGAGAAAAAAGACTAGGTTTTATTTCTATAAATTTTATAAATTGCTATTTAATTTTTCAAACAATAAATGTGGAGTAATTCACAAATGGGATAAAAAGTGAAAAAATTATTTAAAAAATCAATTAACCTTCTTCCAAGGTTAGTTTCGTCATATCACTACTTCTCATGGTTACTTACTACATTTTTTTTATTTAGTATGCTATATTCTTAATTATTTTTACAAGTATGTATATTGAACAAAATCACCCTTTAATATTTGATTTAAAAAATTCAACCAATTAAAATAAAGACTCCAGAATTTTGCGTTTCAGAAGGTGCTTAGTCTTTGACATCTCCATCTTCGGTATTCTTTCCTCCACCATCTTCACGTCCACCTTTCCCTGGCCTTCCCCACCATTTGTTTGACACAGTTGTTAACTCGTCTGATGGGAATCCAAATTTGTACTCATCTAAAACTGCCATTATCTTTGCCAAATTAGTGTTCGCTCATATGTTGTAAAACATTTAAGCTAGATCATATTAACAAAATGATCTTATTATATTAAAAGATAGAAAGACTGATGTGTTAGCTCCAGATTACACAAAAATTGTAACATCCCGGTTTCAGGAATATGGTGGTGCATGCGAAAAGGTTTAAAAGAATTGATTTGGTCACCTACGCCACCAAAGTGCACTTATCTTTTCGGTCAAACGTCCTGAGAGAACTCCACAGTTAAGGGTGCTTGAGCTGAAGTAATTTCAGGATGGGTGACCTTCTGGGAAGTGATTGTCGGAACCGTGTGAGTGAGGACAAAACACGGGAAAAGATCATGTGGTAATTTGTAGGGTCGGTAACAAGTCTTTAAAGTCTCCCGGACGTAGCGGACCGGCCGTCGGATACAGGTGGGCCCACGAACCGAGAAAAGACGTGGGCCATTGAGAAAAGTGGCGGTCGGAACGTTACAAAAATACTGATAGCAAGGTTTGAGAGATCCTTAGTGTTTTTTTTTTATTGATTAAAAACATTGGAGTATATTACTTTTAAAATCATTTTTACTGTGTTTTCATATTTTCAAAATATCTTTTTACTCAAAACATTTTCCGATTTATTTATTTGCAATTTTGTGATATTTTTACAAAGGGTTTCAGAGTTTGATCGATTTAGATGTTTAACTAGGAAATTATCATTTAACTAGTATGACATATTGTCGAGAACATGTAGTTTTCGATATTTTTGAGTCTTTTTATGTTTCTATACATGTTTTGTAAGACTAGGCGTTTAGAGGAGAAAATAGAGCAAAACACGTAAAGAGAAGAAAATAAAAGAACGAAAAATGAAGAATCAGACCGACCGGTTAAGCAATTGTACCTGTCAGTACATAAGATGCCGCAAACCGATCAGTTATCTCCTTAAACCGATCGGTTATGTTTTTGTAAAATTTTGTTTTTTCTTCTTTTTAGGACTGCGGCCCATTGTTTATAAATAATTAAATACTAAATATTCTATAATAGCCGCAAAGGTACATTTATGTACGATTTTTCTAGTTTCTAAGATGTTCTTCTTCTTTCATTATTTTTGTTTAAAGATTTCTTAAAACCCTTTGAATCTCTATTCAAACTCTTGATCTTTAATCTTCTATAATGATCACATGTACATTGGTCATGTGTGAGTAAATCCATCATTGAGTTTAGAGATTTTTAAAGGATGTTTGTTTAAATTTATTTACAAGTTATATTTTTTATGGATTGTTCTTCTAGTTCTCTATATTTAATTGTTCTTAAAGCTTTAGTTAAATTAGGCCAATTTAACTATTAGCCATGATCTAATTCCTCAAGCCACTAAAAGTGGTCTTGAATTGATAGATCTATTATTAGATAGGCAAAACTTCTCTAGCCAACTAAAAATTAATGTTATTGTGTTTTGTGGGTTTATTGAATTAGGTTCTTAAAGCTTGTTATATTTACTTAAAACAAACGATAGTTTAGTGCTTAAGTAATTATCTCTCATAGTTAATTATTAATAGTTAATTATTACGTGCGAGAGCAGGATAATTAAACCTTAGTAATTCAAACTGAAAAATGAATCTTAATGCTTCTACAATTAATTTACTTGTTTTTATATGAACTCCCTAATGATTTCTCTATTCTCAGTATTTTTCATAAATATTATATTTATTTTATTTAATTTTTTTATTTAATTTAATAATTTTATTTCTGAAATTTCACATGAGTTCCTGTAACTTTTTATTTTATTTTAGCCAAATCTAATTCTTTATAGGTCTATTGTGTATTATTTTGGTCTCCGACTCTTCGTAGATTCGATTCTTAAATATTATTGTTTTTGCATGTGCACTTGCGGTTTATAAGGGTAAAACTTTCACTCGTTATATTTTTCTAATAGCATATCATCGTCAATTATGTAATTTTATAATTTGTTTATAAACGTTTCTATTTATGACATGCTTCATTAAAAATAAAAATAAAATAAATTGGATAACATGACATTTTTAGTATAACCATAGAGAAATAAACAGAATACCTCATGTAATAATAACTAAAAATGACATTCTATCGACACCTTATAAATAAAACATAGTATTTCATAACTGAAAATGGTAGGTCCATCAATAATTAGCACATCTTGCATAATTTGATACATAATAAAGAAAAATGGTATGAATTATTACATAATGAAATACTCAAAGTTATTTTTTCCTTCTATAAATGATATATCATATGACTTGTGTCAAGTAATAAGAGTAATAGCAAAAGAAGTGTCACAAACAATAAAGTTCATACTAGCTCAACAATAAAGTTAATTACTGTTTATCCCTAGAAGTATTATTTTGTCAACATTGTTTTATTTAATGACTGTTTCTGATGATTTAAGCCATCTTCTCTATATATCTCACATGCTTTAGTTTTTCTCATAGATGTGTTAGTTATGCAATTTACTTGTAAAATAATACACAAAACTGGGAAATTCAGATTCGGAGATTGTGATTTCGGGCTAAAAAGAAAGACGGAACTCTAAGCTTCTTATCTTTGTCAATTTTTCAATCTTTCATCAAATTTTGAATAGATAGGAAAACGACTATGCGTAGAATTTTACTTAAGCGACTTAGGGTTTATGTGTTTGAGTTTCCTTTGGGAGATATAAGTATCTCATTTTTGAGATTCACGAGTTGATCGACATCTCCAATGATTAAAATATGGTTTTAAAGCACTTGAGTTATCATATATAAGACAATTTATTACAAATGGGATCACAACAAACATGCACTTGAATCACATCCACCTAATTTCCATCTAGTTTTTTGTTTGCAATTATTCCCATAGAATTGATTTGGTGATATAATTTTACGAGTTATTTACAAAAAAAAAAAAAAAAAAATTCCCAACACCTTCTAATACTCTTTTCCTAAACATGTCTACTAGACCTACGTTGCAATGATAAATTCGTGGGTTTTTTATTTTTCCTTGTGGTCACATGTTTAAATAATTTTTACTAACCCGTTATATTGCCATTTGTGTAAATTGCCCTTATAGATAAATGTTAGAGATAGCCAAAAAAAAGGACTTATATTGTTATCTATTTAAAAACTAAAGTTGTGGTGTCTAGCTAATTAACAATCTTTATATGTACCAATATTGCTATCCTCAATTATTAGTAATATATAATATAAATAATAGTAGTAGCTGCCGGTCATATTTTTTCTCTCTTTCTCTCAAGCAAAACTAAAAACACAACACATACACAAGCTATATGGCTGGTATGCTTCCCGGAGTCGAGTGTGCAAGGAGGCGACGCTTCCACGGTGGTGCTCCCCCGATTGAATCCACGAACACGGCTGTGGCGGCAGCAGCAGGACACGTCTGGACGCGGCGACCATCGTTTTCTCTTTACACTACCAATCATGAAAGCCACCAGGCCCATGTCTCCTTCTCGGTAATGAAATGAATAAAACAATATATAGGTTTTTTTTTTAATGTTTTTCTTAAAATAATGTCGTTAATTAAAAATTTTCTTTATGAGATTGGAATCTTAAATTTTGTAAAATTATAGGAGAGAAGTGTTAGGAACAAATCTTATGGAGAAGACAACGATGAGAAACTAGACGGAGCAGCCAAAGAGGCAAAGAAGAGGCTGAACGAACGGCTGAGAATCCCGCGCAGAAGGTTCGATTTAGTAAAAAAAAACGGCGTACGGTAGTAAAACAAATTCATAATTCACCTTAAAATGCACCGAAGAAGCTTCAAGTCTTTTGCTCTATTTGTCATGATAATGACGCATGTTGATGTATTCTAATTCATAACATGTGGTATCACATGAGCATATAATTGTGAGATTGTCTTTTGTCGGGAAATAATTTCATTATCTCTTTTAGTGTTAACCCCACTTTGTGACTTGTGGGCGCATTTTAGCAAGTTCTCGCTATTTATTGTTAAGTTGCGTCTTATTGTTTTTATAGTGGAAACTTCCCGGAAACTACTAGGCAGCTTCCAAGAAAGCCAAAAATTTGACATTACTCTATCTTGAACTTTGCTTTCAATTTTCAAGTTCAGGCAAAATGGTAAAGATAAAGGGAATAAATTGGAGCAAGGAAAAGGTAAACCGCCCGGGGCGTTACCGACTGAGGTGGTCGGGTTAAAGAAGAGTCGAGGAAGGTTGATCGAATGGTTCAAGTGGAGAGTTAGGGAACAACAAGATTGTGCTATATGTCTAGACCAATTCAAGAAGGGTGAGACGTTGGTACACTTACCATGTGCCCATAAGTTTCACTCCTTATGCTTATTGCCTTGGCTAGACACCAATGTTTATTGCCCATATTGTAGAACGGATATTTGGAATTAAATGTTATATTTTAATGTCATATTTCGAGGTATTGTTTATGGCTAATCTTAGATTTTAGGAATTTAAACATAAAATGACTAGCGCGATCAATACCTTCAAGACTTCTCACTTCTGTTATGATCACTTGCTTAAGGGAGATTTGCAATATAAGGTTTAAACTTAACTAAATTTTAGCTCTTTTTATAATTCTGAAATTCAAGCTAAGGTTGTTTTATATATATTCGACCAGAATTTTCATTTCTTCCTTTTAAATATATAGTTACAAATTGCAGAATGCTAGAATTTTTGTTCACTATATAAGTGAATTATCTTGGATTGAGCAAATTAAGAGGAAATGTGATAGTTATATGTAAGCTGGATCTTGTACTAGATAACGAAAAGTGGATTGCATGGTATTCCGACACGTATGTCAAAAAAACATAACATTTGTGGGTCGAATCATAGACCGGTGGTGGCCACCATTCCATCAAAATAAAAAAAATAAGTTGAAATACACGATACGGTAAAACATGGGTGCACTAGACCAAACAACTAAATTTTCGAAAAGCACTATCGTCTTAGAGGGTGAGAAATGAGCCCAATAGCTTCAACACGAGGTATCGTCCTTTGACTATATATCCTTAATGCAAACGTCCAAATGCACCAGTACAACACAGGCCCAAATGGGTAAGATAAAAGTGCAACATGCCATGTCTTCACAACTTCATGGCCAATAAGGCCCCGTTAATTCTTTTTATTAATATCAAAATGGCAGAATGTTTTAAAAATATATATAGTTTGAAAAGCCTAAAAGTGCTTAAAATAGGCCCAGTCATCTAAAAACACTAGAAAAAACAAGAGATAGTGGATGTATTTTGTGGTGTTCAAAAAAAAAAAAAAAAAAAAAAAGTGGATGTATTTTGTAAACAGCCAGATTTATATAGCTTTTTCTAATAATATTTTCAGTTTTTCACTATGAGAGGACAGTCATATAAAAGTTTGACTTCACTTCATCATATGCATGATTTGATTGATTTTACAAGGAGATAATTAAGAATGTTGCATGTGAAGATTAACATTGAAAATAATATGATAGATATTGTCAAAAAACTTTGGTCCATGGTTTGAGGAAAACATTCTTGGAAACAATTAGAAAATAATTATTAATATGTATAGGTCAAGTCGAACTCAAATTAATATGAGTTTGTTTGGAAAATAGCCCAAAAATAAATTGTGTGAATTTAGGTAACAAAGTATACAATATCATACTAATGAGAAATTTGATTTGGGTTTGTAGAACCCAAAAATATGTTCACAACTGTTTGGTAAACTTGATAAGGCTAGAAAGTGCCCAAAGTTATTGAAGCTTAAAATACTAGGTTTGAGAGTGAAATTCAAAAGTTATATGAAGAGATTAAGAAAGACGTAGAGTACTTTGTAGTTTTTGTTTGTAACTCGAGTAAAAAAGAAAAACAATTAAGACATTATTAGGGTTTGAGAAACTTTTATCCGATCAGAAGGTTTGAGAGAGACACTATACAGGAAGGAAGTTTTTGAAGATGTAGCTGCAGTCTGATGAAGTTGTTAGTCAAGAAGTAATACAAGATTTTTTCTGATGGAGTTATTGAATGATTCAAGAAGTAAGTCAAGATGCGACTGTTTTTGTGTTAGTGTCAGTTTTTAGAAGGTTTGAAAAGATGTGTTTGGAGCGTGTTTAGAGGATGAATCACAAAGGAAAAATGACTTAAAGAGATTTGGAAGACTTGATGAAAGTGGATTTTGATGAGGAAAAGGAAAAGTGTAAAAGGAAATTTACTTTTTCTTATGGAAATTGGAAATCTTCTCCTATGGTGATTAGGAAATCGTTTTGGCTATATAAGGAAGAGCTGAGGACGTCTTTGAAAACAAAGAGAGCTGAGGCATAGAGATAAATCATTGAGAGCTTTCTGAGGGTGTGTGCGACATAGTTTCGCGGTTTTGTGCGACATAGTTTCGCGGTTTGATGCTTGTGTGATCAAGCTTATTTGTCTGTTGGTGTAACATTCGTGTGTGACGGTTGGTCCAGAGACTTGAAGAATTGAAGTCTAGACTCAGGGGGAGTTTAGCTCAGGGTTAGGTTATCCTGATTAAATCTAGACTCAAGGGGAGTTTAGTTAAGGGTAGAGATTATCCTTAAGGTTTCACGTTATAGAAGAGAGCGGTAAATCAAGAGGGTTGTGCTTGTTTTACGCGTTTGCAAATTGGTTGTTATTTGCTTTCTTGTTCTAGTGAAATCGAAATATAGAATTGGTCCCGGGGAGTAGGAAAAACCGAACCTCGTTAACAAATTTCTTGTCTCGTTTACTTTCTTCAAATTATCTTACCTCATCCGCACTTACAATTGGTATCAGAGCGGGTTCTCGATAGAGATTTAGTCTTGTTTCGGGTAGATCAAGGGTGAGGTCAGGAAATCGTTCAGGAGATCGTTCAGGAAGTAAGACAGAGTTTGATATCAAGATTGATGGAGATATTGAGTTTTCCATTCAAGAAGCGGTTCTCATGGAATGAGGGAAACAGATCTCTTCACGGGCTTAGGGCTAATGGAAAAAGAGAAGAGTTGGGTACTTCATCAAAGGGCATACAATGTTTTGAGTGCAAAGGTTTTGGACATGTGCATTTGGAATGTGCGAATTTGCTGAAGCCAA
Organism: Arabidopsis lyrata subsp. lyrata; assembly: GCF_000004255.2. Taxonomy (NCBI): domain Eukaryota; kingdom Viridiplantae; phylum Streptophyta; class Magnoliopsida; order Brassicales; family Brassicaceae; genus Arabidopsis; species Arabidopsis lyrata. The sequence goes on from NW_003302553.1 coordinate 20,081,313, forward strand.
AGAAGAAGAAAATTATTATAAATAACTCTGAAACTGATTCAGATGATGGTGAAGAGTTGAAGAGTTTTGTGGCGTTTAAAACCTTTGAGTCAACTTCTGTAGTAGGAGGTGTATCAGCGTCTGTGTCAGGGTCTGCATCAGCGTCTGCAACAGGAGCTGTAATTGGAAGTGATAATGATCAAAGTGATGACGATGATGCAAGTATCAGTGATGAAGAGTTTCATGAGAATTACAAAGCCTTATATGAGCATTGGCTTAAAATGGTAGAGGAGAATTCAGTGTTAACTAAGGAGAAACTCAAGTTAGAGGCTAAAGTCATTGAAGCACAGAAATATGCAGCAGAAAAAGAAGAAGAAGCATCACAAGCTAAAGTACAACTTGAAGAAACTCAAAAGAATTTGAGGATGCTTAATAATGGCACAAAGAAGTTGGATCATATTCTGAATATTGGCAAGACTGATAAGTGTCGCCTTGGAGGAAAACTTCCAAAATCGGATCCGGTGTTTGTTTATGGTGGAAAAATCACGTCTGGATCAGGAAGTGTGTCAGAAACTGCAACTGTGGCAGAGACTGCATCTGGTACGAGAACTACTACGAGAACTGGTACAGAAACTGCATCAGCTTTAAGGAAAAATCCAGAATTGAATAATGCACCTCAACGAATTTTTCGACCTGTTTGTCATCATTGTGGTGTTGTTGGGCATATTAGGCCAAGGTGTTTCAGATTGTTGAGGGAGAGAAATCGAATGGTGAATACTTATGATGTGAGATTTCATGGTCCTACATGTTATCATTGTGGAGTTCAAGGGCATATTAAGAGGAAGTGTTTCAGATATTCGAGAATCCAATCATGTAGGCTTAAGGCGCAAGAAGATTTGGGTTAGGAAAGATGGTTTCTATGGAGGTGGTTTACTAGGCTATCAACCTCGTATTCCAAAACGGGGAGAATTTTCAAAGTAGTTTTGACCATGTTGTGACTCATTCAGGGGGAGAATGATGATGTGTTTCGTGATGTTGTTTTGGAGCACTACAAGAAATATGGGTATTGATAGCAGAAATTCATAGCGCAAATTTTGTAAATGCTATAGTAGTTATTGTCCCGGATTAGAGACTATATAATAGCATTCAATAAACGCTAATTCTAAAATTACACACGCGGGAATCTAAAATCACTCTATTCCGCCAACACTTAATGAAAATTGACTAATTAGTAAAATTAATAGCGCCATAGGGTTGTCTTTCCCTCGACACTTAGTCAAAAAAAACCAAATTAGCTACAGTCGAAAAACAAAACACACAGTCAGACCCTCGAGCTCTCCGACGAGAAGACGACCGTCGAGCTTCACCGGATTCATTCTCACCCTCGAGCTTCATCTGTTAATCGACTGTTCCTTCAAACTTATCGGTCTGTGTCGTTCTTCTTTGATTTCTTTTTCTGATTTGCCGCTTCAGTACCTTCTTAGGATTCTTCCGATTTCAAGTTCACTTTCGTTTTGCATTTCGCTTCTGCACCTTCTTAGGGTTCTTCTTAGGGCTCAAACTTCTTCGGCTTCTGCAGCCATTTCAAAAAATCATTTTTTCGATTTAGGGTTTTTTCTGATTTCAAGTTTAATTTGTCGATTTAGGGTTCTTTTGATTGATGGTCTTAACTTGATGATACTGAATTCTGATTCGATTTAAGACTTATGGTTCTTTTGAATTTCCGAAAAACATATATCGATTTAGGGTTCTATGAAAAGTCAGTAATTTGAGATTTTTTTTTCAGGTTTGGGTGTGGACTTCGCAAAATCAACACTCTCTTTCAGAAGATTTGAACAGTTAAGAGCTTTTTCAGTCTTATGATTAATTAGTTAAACAAAACTGTATTGTTAATGTGAATCTTTTGCGTATTGCACATGTACTGTGTTGCTGCCTGAATCATGTTGTTTTGAATTACAATATGAACGGTTCTCAATAAGGGTAGCAGATACAATGTTGGACAAGGCATGGGTTCATCTATGCAGGTAAGTTTATTTACAGAAATAAATTTCTGTTTAACTGGTTATGTTTGTCTGAATTTGTTGCTTTCTTTCTTTTGGCATGTACTCAAGAACTGATCCTGCTTATGAGATTGGTGCTTTGAACTTTGTTCATGCGGTCACTGCTGCTTTAGGAGGAACTGATATGGTAATATGCCCATGTACTGACTGTCGCAATGTAGATCGTCATTTAGGCAGTGTAGTAGTTGATAATCTAGTAAGAAAGGGTATGGATGAGGCTTACAAGACAAGGAGGGACTGGTATCATCATGGAGAAATGATTTCAGGGGATGCTGTAGATAGAAATGGTAATCAGTGGAATGAAGAGATTCTAGGGATATACAGAGCTGCTGATTACTTAGATGAAGAATTGGCTAATAGGGGTCAGTTATTGGATGATGTTGATGGTGAGGCTGAGGACAAGGAAGAAGATGAGTTCCTTGCAAAGCTAGCAGATGCTGAAACTCCTTTATATCCTAGTTCTGCAAACCATAGCAAGCTTTCAGCCATTGTTTCACTGTATCGAATAAAGACAAAGAATGGGTGGTCAGACAAAAGTTTCAATGATCTACTGGAGACTTTGTCAAATATGCTACCAGAAGGCAATGTTCTCCATACATTAATGTATGATATGAAGAAGTTTCTGAAATCATTTGATATGGGATATGAGAAGATTCATTCTTGTATTAATGACTGTTGCCTTTTCAGGAAGAAATTCAAGAAGCTTGATGCATGTCCTAAATGCAAGGCTTCAAGATGGAAGATATATAAACCAGCACACTGGTCAGATTAAGAAAGGTGTCCCACAGAAAGTTCTAAGGTACTTTCCTATTATCCCACGCTTGAAGAGAATGTTCAGGTCCGAGCAACTTGCCAAGGACCTAAGGTGGCATTTTCATAATAAGAGTAGTGATGGAAAACTGCGACATCCTGTGGATTCTGTGACATGGGATCAAGTTAATGCCAAATATCCTGCTTTTACTGCTGAACAAAGAAACATCCGTCTGGGTCTTTCTACTGATGGATTCAATCCTTTCAACATGAAGAACAGTAAGTATAGTTGTTGGCCTGTCTGCTTATTTCTACTGATGGATTCAATCCTTTCAACATGAAGAACAGTAAGTATAGTTGTTGGCCTGTCTGCTTAGTTAATTATAATATGGCTCCAGATCTGTGCATGAAGAAGGAAATCATTATGCTTACTTTGTTGATTCCTGGCCCACAGCAACCTGGTAATAACATTGATATTTACTTAGAGCCTCTTATAGATGATCTAATCCATTTGTGGAGTACAGGAGAGTTGACATATGATTCCTTCAGCAAGAGTACTTTCACACTTAAAGCAATGCTCCTTTGGACTATCAGTGATTTTCCTGCCTATGGGAATCTTGCTGGATGCAAAGTAAAAGGTAAGATGGGTTGTCCTTTATGTGGGAAGAACACTGATAGTATGTGGTTGAGTAACTGTAGGAAGCATATCTATATGTGCCATCGCAAAGGTCTTTCACCAACTCACAGTTATAGGGGCAAAAAGACATGGTTTGATGGGAAAACTGAACATGGAATCAGAGGTAGGATATTAACTGGTCATAATATATCTGTACTACTTAAAAATTTCAAAAATGATTTTGGGAATAGGAGAGAATCTGGGAAGAAGAGAGCTAGGACTGCTACTGTAGAGTCAGATGAAGAGGAAGAAGTAGATAGTGAGTCAGATGAAGAAGAAGAAGTAGAAACAGATGAGAAGGAATTATCAAGATGGAAGAAAAGGTCAATCTTATTCAAGTTGCCTTATTGGGAGGTATGTTTCTAATGTCTCTTAAAGTATAAATATTTACGATTAACTTATATTAACTTACTATGTAATGTATTTTGTAGGACCTGCCAGTAAGACACAATTTAGATGTGATGCATGTGGAGAGAAACGTCTGTGCAAGCATTATTGCTACTATGTTGCACTATGGTAAATCAAAGGATGGTTTAAAGACTCGCAAAGATCTCCAACTACTAGGCATTAGAAAGGATTTGCACCCTACAGAAAGAGGTAAAAGAATCTACCTTCCACCTGCTCCTTGGTCCTTGTCAAAGGAAGAGAAGAAAGTTTTCTGTAAGCGGCTTTATGACTTCAGAGGTCCGGATGGCTATTGTTCTAACATATCTAGTTGCATATCATTAGATGATAGCAAAGTAATGGGACTCAAATCACATGATTACCATGTCTTGATGCAACAGCTTCTCCCAGTTGCAGTTAGAGGTTTACTACCAAAAGGTCCAAGGGTTGCTATCCTACGCTTATGCTCATTTTTTAACCTTCTCTGTCAAAGGGTTATTGATATGGAGCAGATTACTGTATTGGAAAAAGAAGTTGTTGAGACTCTGTGTATGTTTGAGAGGTTTTTTCCTCCTAGCTTTTTTGATATAATGGTGCACTTGTGTGTCCATCTTGGTAGAGAAGCCAGATTGGGTGGACCAGTCCATTTCAGATGGATGTATCCATTTGAGAGGTCAGGTTTCTCTGTTAAAAAGTTTTTTCAATTTGGTTTCCATATTTTGTGTTTATTTGTTTCATGTGGTACTCAGATTTAGTGTTTATTTCTGTTAGGTACATGAAAGTCTTGAAAGATTATGTCAGAAATCCAGCAAGACCAGAGGGGTGCATAGCTGAGTCTTATCTAGCAGAAGAATGCATGGAGTTTTGCAATGCTTTTTTGAGGAAGACTACAAATGTAGAAGAGAAAGCTGACAGAAACACAGAGTATGAGAGTAGCTCAATCTTAGAGGGTCGTCCTATATCTGCAGCAACTTCATTCACTTTTACTGAAATGGAGAAGAAGATAGCCCATCTTGCTGTAATTCAAAATACAGCAATGGTTGATCCTTATGTGGAGTAAGTTTGTCAGTCAACTTTATATTTACTTTAATTTCTATTTACTTTTACCATTCTTACTGAATTCCTGTTTTCTATTCTAGCATGCATCTACAGTATCTACAAGACACTAATGCCAGATGCAAACGTGATGCTACTGTTTTGTGGAGTATGCATACACAAAATTTTGCAGAATGGTTAAAAAAACAGGCAAGTATTTATATGTACTTACATTTTCATGTTTTGGTGTCGTATATAAAGAGTTTAACATTGACACACCCGCAGGTTCATTCTCTTCTCTTCAACAATCTGCATCAACCCCTTCAGCTCCTATTAAGAAAACACAGGTTCAGTCACAATCCTCCTCACAGTCCCCTACTCTGAAGTCTCAGGTAACTATAACCCTCTTAAATATTTTTGTGCTAAATAAGTTATGGTTTTATTTGCTTTTTAGATATGTCATATTTAATTTTGTTTTCACTTAGCAGAAAAGCATGCCTGCAGTAGTAGTTGGCAAGGAAAATCAGAAGTGCATGTTGATGGATATAACAGGATTGAACAGGGTTGTTGCTGAAGGACGTTGGTCTTCAAATGATCCTGACCTGAAAGTTTACTTTGTTCCTCTGGGCAATAACGGAGTCCGCGTCTGGGTAGATATAGTCAAGGTGGATGATGCAGCGGTTTGGAGGCCTTCTTCTGCGGTTGAGTGTATGGACGATGCGTTAGGTTCGACTATAGCTTGGCCAGTTGACAAAGTGGTGCTGGTATAATGTGTAAGAAGCATCCTGTTCTTTAGTTTAATTTCTTTTGTGTTGCATTGTTCAGTCTTTAGACTTGAGACTTGGTACTTTAACAGATGGTATTGCTATGTGGTTTATTGTAAGACAGTTGTTGTAATGGTCTGATAACATATTTCTATGAAAATGTTCAGTTTGTATTGCAAATGCATATCATATATTATTATGAGCACCAAATTTCAGAAAAATATATAGCGTTATGAAGCGATCTAAGAAATAAATCATATATTGAGATTAGCCAAATACCATAGCTACATAAAACAAAATTATTATAAATATATTGTGCTACTGGTTAATATAATATTACGACTAATTTCTGTAACCATAGATTAAATACTAGCTAAAACTACATGTTACTATAAATTGTTTCATTACAAGAAATCACAGCTACTAAATAAATTAAAATAGTGACAAACATGTGCCACAATATATCACATAATAACAACAGAAATGCGCTATAATACGTACACATTCAATAGCATATAAAAAAAGCGCTATTGTACGTGACCACTCTAAGATAGCTCCGGCAAACACAGCGTTTACGAAAGCGCTATGTAAAGGATATAACAACGTTTTCAGTATGTTAAGAATGCCCATATTTCTTGTAGTGGAGTTAGAACTGTTGAGTTCACAAACATAGTCAAAAAGGAGGAGAATGAAGATGTAGCTGCAGTCTGATAAAGTTGTTGAATGAGTCAAGAAGTAATACAAGATTTTTTCTGATGGAGTTGCTGAATGATTCAAGAAGTAAGCCAAGATGCGATTGTTTTTGTGTGAGTGTCAGTTTTTAAAAGGTTTGAGAAGATGTGTTTGGAACGTGTTTAGAGGATGAATCACAAAGGAAAAAGGACTTAAAGAGATTTGGAAGACTTGATGAAAGTGGATTTTGATGACGAAAAGGAAATTTACTTTTTCTTATGGAAATTGGAAATCTTCTCCTATGGTGATTAGGAAATCGTTTTGGCTATATAAGGAGGAGCTGAGGATGTCTTTGAAAACAAAGAGAGCTGAGGCATAGAGATAAATCATTGAGAGCTTTCTGAGGGTGTGTGCGACATAGTTTCGCGGTTTTATGCGACATAGTTTCGCGGTTTGATGCTTGTGTGGTCAAGCTTATTTGTCTGTTGGTGTAACATTCGTGTGTGACGGTTGGTCCAGAGACTTGAAGAATTGATGTCTAGACTCAGGGGCAGTTTAGCTCAGGGTTAGGTTATCCTGATTAAATCTAGACTCAAGGGGAGTTTAGTTAAGGGTAGAGATTATCCTTAAGATTTCACGTTGTAGAAGGAAGCGGTAAATCAAGAGGGTTGTGCTTGTTTTACGCGTTTGCGAATTGGTTGTAATTTGCTTTCTTGTTCTAGTGAAATCGAAATCTGGACTTGGTCCCGGAGAGTAGGAAAAACCGAACCTCGTTAACAAATTTCTTGTCTCGTTTACTTTCTGCAAATTATCTTACCTCATTCGCACTTACAGTTTTGAGAGACATTACAATAAAGAGATGGTCTTGTAAAAACAAATGACAATCTCAAGTAGTTTAGGTAGTTTGCAGAGAGATTAAGATATGATAACACCCAAATTTTAAAGACAAATCAGCACAAGCCCGACAATTACGAATTTTTGGTCGCAATCTTACTTGACCATTTTTTTCTCCTTTTCCAACAATTAGAACTCTCATAACCCACTTCTCAAAAGAATATAAAACATATTCATAACTTATATGAAAAAAGAAAAATAATGAAACATGTTCTTGTAGATTTGTTTTCTGGTCAACAAAACATATAATTATTTATTAAGCATGCATTCATCTTTTACAATCCTAAAAAAGTCTGAAAAAATTATATTTTATGCTAAATTTATAAGAAAAACTCTAAATTAAAAGCTGTTAGTTTCTACAATATCTATATGTTTTAATTAAATAATTGCTAACACGTCATGCTGTAATTCAAATAAAATCTTTTGAAATTTAATATTATCCTTATATACCAACATTTTAGAGATTTTATCCCAAAAAGAAAAATTTTAGAGATAGAGGTTTTCCAGTAAAGGTAATAATAACTGGAGATAGAGTTTTTACAATGGAATGTGCTGGCGATTATATTCCTTATTAATACTAAAACAACCCCAAAATATGGATTAATATATGGCTTTAGCCCCCAAAAAAAGAAGTTAAAACTAATATAAAAATTTAGGAGCCTTCTCTTTCCGAAACCATTCACTTTTTCCTACTACATTAACACTTTTGTGTAGATATTATTCGTGTTACATAGCAGAAATGATTCTTACACAATCAAAACAAACCTAGCCACTACAATGTCGAACCACGCGCAACAGCCTCCAAGACCTCTGATGAAGCAACACTCGTGGTCACCGGACATGAATCGCGAAGAGGCTTGGCTGCGTAAGAAAAAGAAACGCCCACTGGATCTCCTTCCTCGCAGCAAGAGTGTCACAAACGACGATATCGAGGAGCTTAAAGGCTGCTTCGAGCTTGGGTTTGGGTTTGAAACAGAATCTCCTGATTTGAATCCAAGGCTCTCCCTTACAATACCCGCTCTCGATTTGTATTGCGCGGTTCATAGACAGTACAGCAACCATTTGTCTAGAACGTCTTCATTCGCGTCGGAACATGAAGTCAGCAACTCCAACAGCACCACAACCATCGTCGACAAAGGTATGTTTGAATTCTAGTTTTGGAATTAGTTTATTGTTTTTTTCTTTGTCTGAATGTTCTCCGGTTTTGAGGAGCAACTTTAAAAAGGTGATGACCGTAAGACGATGAAGCAGAAGCTGAAACAATGGGCTAAGGTGGTCGGGTTTTCGGTGCGGCACTCTTCCGGGAAACCCAAATTGATGTCAGAAGAATGACAGTTTTGTAATATAATGTTAACAAACACTAAAATGTTTAATATATGAATGTTAGTGGATAAGACACCGTCTTGTCAAAGTTTATGTGAACCGATTAAAAGAAAAATTATCGATTGTTATTGA
>NW_003302553.1:20090081-20137262 GCF_000004255.2 Arabidopsis lyrata subsp. lyrata
TAATGATTTTGATTTTACTACACGGGTAAGGTTTCTATATAGCTTTTGGAGACAGAACATGTGTCATAATGGCTGGTTTAGATTTCTAAATCCGAAATTGAGAAGTTAGGATGAAATATGCTGCTTTGGGGTTTGCTATAGATGGTTTTATGGCTGCAAATGTCTGATGTTACTATCTCACGGGTGGATTTCACATATTCTACAGATATGCCTTCAAATTTCTTCGATACGATGGCCACTAGAACTCGAATTCGTGATCGAGGTATGCATCTACAATTGAAATTAAGTTTAAAATATTTGTGTGTTATTTATGTTATAAATTGTATCTCATGTATGTTTTAATTTTTTTAGTTTGCAACAATTATTAAATTTTCTATAATTATAAATTTTATTTTTGTATTAATATTTTTTTTTCTAAGAACCACATGTTAAGAACCTACCATTAATCACACAAAAATCTTAACCCAAAAATACTATATCTTAACTATCACTTTTACAAATATATTACTTAAATATTCCTAAGATTTATTTCTAAGATACTACCAATAATCATGCTCTTAGTGTCTTATATAATTACTGTGTAGTTCACGTGTTTTGTATAGTCTTAATGTCCATGTCTTATTACTATATATGAAGTGTTTCTTACACATTCAAAAGGCAACAAGAAAAACCTAGCTAATAGCCTACTACAAATGTCGAACCACAACAAGCCACAGCCGCCAAAACCTCTGATGAAGCAACAGTCTTTGCCACTAGACGTAAACCGCGAAGAGGCTTGGCTGCGGATGAAGAAGAGGCATCCATCAGATCGTCTTCGTCGCAGCAAGAGCTGCTTCACAAGCGACGATATCGAGGAGCTCAAAGGCTGCTTCGACCTAGGGTTTGGGTTTGAGCCAGATTCTCCTGACTTTAATCCAAGACTCTCCAAAACAATCCCAGCTTTGGATTTATACAGCACCATTCAAAGACAGTACAGCAACTATTTGCCCCGGACCTCATCGTCTGCGTCGGAAAGTGACGTCAGCAACTCTAGCACCACGACTATCGTCAACAAAGGTATTTCTTTTTTTTTTCTTTGTTTGTTTGATCTTACTTTGGTTTTGACGATCAATTTTTAAAAGATGATGATGGAAAGACGATGAAGAAGAAGCTGAAACAATGGGCTAAGGTGGTTGCGTGTTCTGCGAGGCACTCCTCCGGCAAACCAAATTGATGAAAATGATATTCTTCGAAGTTTCTTCTAGTTATGTCCGAAGAATGGCATTTTTGTAATATAATCGTTAAAAAACTATTTTAGTTAATGTTTGTTTTTTGTATTTGACTTTTAGTCAAGTGAGGTTTGTGAAGTAACCTAAGTGGATAAGACAATATCTGGTCAAACTTAATGTGAACTGAAAAAAAACCTTACTTATCGAATGTGATTTCATTATGATTTTTCTTGTCCATTTTGTTCGGAGTATATGTCCTGAATCACACTGCGAGATAGTCGAATTGTTTATTTTTATTTTGTTTCTTTGTTCACATTGATTTTATGAGATAATCATATCATATATTGTTTTGTTTTAACATTTTTACAGGGTTTATAAATTTTTCCTTAAAAATAAGTATGTGAGTAAGGTAGAAATTTTCCTTAAAAATATATGTCAAAAATATTAATAATGATTAACATAAATGATTAAAATCATATTGTGTAATAATTGGTACACTACAACGTACACGGGTATTCACGTCAGTTTTAGATCTAAGTTTAACGTCGGTCATTCACCGATTCAAAAAACATTGCATCGGTTATTAAAACGACGTATTAACGTATGACGCAAAATAACTTAACTTCGATTTGGAAACCGACGTTAAGTTTGGCGTCTAAACGTTAACGTCATGTTTAAGTCACTCAATTAACCAACGCTAAATGCAAATTTTGTTTATATGTATATTTTTATTAAATATAATGTTAGTTTTTGGACTCTAGCTCACTAAAACACTATTAATAGACAGTTGATCCAATTGAATTTTCATTAATCAAATATTATATGGTTTTACACGTACAGAACAATCTTAAAATAGGAACAAAAAATAAAAACAGAGCATCCACAAATCACAATGCTTCCTATTTATATACTAAAGTACTTTTTACATTTACTAAAATCATGTTTGCCAGAGTGCTTGTAAATGCTTTTGATCCCATAGGAGACTCATGTTTGCCAGAGTGCTTGTGCTTTTGATTTATCTTCACCAAGCTTGGACTAGAAGTATAAGAAAACATGAAGATAATTGGTTCTTCCAAATATCTTATGAAACATAAAAATGGACAAAGTTACCTTACCTTAAGAGATTAAGTAGTAAGTGGAGGTGATGACTTATGACTATGCTTGATGATGTTCTTGCAAACTGTCTTTATTTGAGCCTGGAAAGCCATAGATAAACGTTTCAGAATGAGGTCGCACAAGGGGTTTAAGACGACAAATACAATGATGAATCTTAGCTTCATTTCACTGAAAAGATACTTGATTAAGTCTAGTAAAGCTTACTTGAAAGTTCTGGCTGGCAGTTTTGGCATCAAACTGGTAAGAGTTTTATACGAAAATGTCATTACACATTAAGAATGTTTCACAAATAAGTTGGTAAATACTCTCCAAATGTATCTTGTTCAACTTCGGAACAATAGAAAGCAGAACTTAGAGACATACACAAGAGTGAGTCCCCCGATATTGGATAGAAACTCAGGACAAATTCCTAAAAGACTGTTAATGTTTAACTACATGAAAACTCAAATGAGAAAAGTAAAACACTGAGAATGTACCAAACAAAGAAGATTCTTGAGTTCTCCAAGTGCAGCTGGTAATAGGACAAATCTAGCCTCATAGTCCTATGAATTCTCTTGTTACCAATTCACCTATAATTCAACAGAGATGAGAAAGAGAAACACTTGTTAAACTTCGTGTATTGAAACTTGTTATAGAGATCGATGCAAACTTAGATTCAGTAGAAGATTTTCTCTGAAATGTTGGTTTCACCACCGATGAAAAATTTACCTTAAAAATTATTCACAAATCAGTTCTCTAATACATAGGCGTAGCAAACTTAATAAATTCAGCAAGTAGAAGAAACTCAAGATCCAGTTCCCGCATATAACGCAGTTTTCAATCGCTAAAGCTAACCAGAATCACTCAAATTTTGCTTTGAATGTGTTTTAATGGCTTGATCACCCAATCCTCTAAACAGAAACTATAACAATCTAATTCCCATAACTGAGAAGCACACGTTTTTGAACCTGCGAGACGGTGAAAATTTGCCAGTGAGGAGAAGAAGAAGATTTCTCTTGCGACGAACATATCCTTCAACAAAATTTGTAAATCATTGTTAGAATCGAATTGGTTTGTCATAACACACAACAAATTCAAAGAAATTTATGCTGTATAATCTTTGATAAGCTATTGCAGAAGAGAACCTCCGATTCCTCCATAGATGGAGAAGAAAAACTGAAATCAAAACAAGAGATTAACGATTCTCAAAACAATTAGAGAAGCCGAAAACGAAAACCTAATGCTTAATTTGAGACGTTAAACAACAAATTTCTTGTAGCGAAAGATTACCATATATCGCTATTATGTCAAATTATTATTATTATTAGTCGCAACTATTAATGTCAATGGGAGTACAAGAAAACCTGTATAAATTAATAATATCGGGATGATAATATTTTATTAATTTATAGTACTATTAATGAATTAATGTGTAAAAAAGTTGTTTTAATTTTAAAAGTATGAGTTAAAACAATTTAATCTAAAAAAATTTAAGTAACATATGAAACCAAAGTTAAGCCCAACTATACAATCGTAAACCCAATTACATAACTATATTGTCTAACAACAAGTATAAAAGCTTCTATGGGATGCTACTTCTATGGCATTCATTTCAATTGTAAAGAGTTGGTATTGGACCTAACATAGGAAACTATTTGGACCTTCCTAAGAACGATGTCTCAAAATTTCACCATGCTTGACAGCCAAAAACCAAGTTAGCCAACCCAGAAACAAAAGCCAAAAGATCCACAACAAGCATAATTTATTTTAATCACAATTGTTAGTGGAATAAAATATATCATATGTAAAAAACATAATAATAATATTTTTAAGAAAATGAATCATATGTAAATCATAAAAGAAATTTAGCTAACAACTGTTTTTGAAAGACTTTGAGGACAAAAGATTGACGGCCCAACTTAACAAAAAAAAAAAAAAAAGAATCAACCCTATCATATGAAATCATATCTTCAAATATGTAAGCTTAATTTTATTAAAAAAAGTAATAACAACAAATTAATCAATATAAAAGCCATATAGAAAAAAATATATAGATATAAAAAATAGTCTACTATTGTATACTAAACAAAATAAAAAGCTCTTGATTCTGGAACCGGCCAAATAATTGGGTTTTAAGTTTTAACATTGACAGGAAAAAGAAAACGAAATATAAAAGTGTGGGAATTTAAAATCTAACAAAACCAAATAATCAAACGGATATCATGTTTACCAGTTCAATTATTCGGACAAAACCGGATAATGAAACACCAAAAGAGTAGGGATGTGTTGTGTCAAAATTTTGAGGTTGTAGTTTTTGTTAGTTTGTCAAGTTTATGGATATATATATTCACGTGGTCAATTATTTACGTCGAAGATGTGATAGATATTTTAGTAAGCCAGACTATAGAATAAGAGTGTGGAAGCCACACGTGGAATAGCGGTGGAGAATAATTTGGATGGCTGGCGGTTTAGGCCGAACCGGGAAAGGTTTTGTTTCTTAGACATCGTGAGAAGTCATGCGTTATGTCCTTAAGATTTTAAAAGCTATAAGAGCCACTAGCTATTTTTTTTAATTCCAGTATGATAAATTAATTCTTTGTACGCTAAATTTTATTCTTATTCTCCATATGATAATTAAATTTGATAAATTTCGGATTAAATAACCCTTAATTGTATATTTATAATTCAGATGATAAGAGAATGAAATCGATCCATAATTGTATTTTTTTAATTGTTTAGTTGGGTGTAAATACTAAATAGACACAATGAAAAAAATATATGAATAAATTTTTTAAACGCCGAGGTTAGGTATATTCTTTTTGTGGAAAAATATTAACTTTTTGTTTTTTGAAGGAAAATGCTTCTCTGCATTGGAAACTATCAAAAAGGTTAGAGAGGATGTTCAGGATTGGTTTGCTGTTCAAGAGATTGAGGCTGAGAGGAGTCTTGAACCTTCTAGAGTCCTTCAGCCAAATGGAATTGTTCAGGGATCACTCCCAACCTTAATTTGGAAACCTCCTCCGACTATGTGGGTTAAGTGTAATATTGGCTTATCTTGGTTTAGAAGGAATTTAATGGCTGGAGTTTCGTGGGTTCTAAGAAACGAGCTGGGATTTGTCTTGATGCATAGTCGTCGGGCATTCATTAACATCAGATCAAGAAAGGAGGCGCAATTTCTCTGCCTTGTGTGGGCGGTTGAGAGTATGGTTAGTCATAAAGTTGGAAAGGTTCTTTTTGCGATTGAGGATGGATTTCTTGTAGGTGTTGTCAACAGGCCCCAAGCTTGGCCATCCTTCATATTCCAATCGGGAGAAATTCTGTCCTTGCTTAGGTCTTTTGAGGAGTGGAAAGTGATTGTGGAGGATTCTTCATCAAACAGAGGGGCTAATATGATTGCTCAAAGTGTTACCTTGGAGTGCAGGTTGCAATCTTATGTAGCCCGCAGTTTTCCGTGTTGGTTGTGGAGAGTTTTTAATGAAGAGATGACTTATCATGTGCCGTGTGGAGTTTGAATGGATTCTTTGTAGCTCGGTTTTTGGAGCCTTATTCTTTTGTAAAGTCCCTTGTTTTCTTTTGAATACAGGGTTAGACTGTTAGTCTAGATTAGTAACCTTTCATAGGTTCAATTTTTTGGAGGTTTTTTCTTAAACCTGGTGGAACTTGCTTGTTCCTCGTCTAATGAAATATCATCTATTGACCAAAAAAAAGGTATATTCTTTTTGTGTTGTCTTTTCTTTACCGTAATTTTTTACTGCCCAAAGTATGTTTGCCTCCATGATTGAATAGTGCTTTGTAGGAAAAAAATATATTGGATGAGATTTGTACACTAGATGAAAAGTGGCATGCATACAAAGGATTCTGATATGATTTGGTACGCTAATAGTTTAGTGTTATTTTATGGCTCTCTCATATTTAAGTCAAAGAAAAGTAAAACAATTAAGGGTGGTAAGGATTTTTACTGTAGATTTTTACTATAATTTGTTTGCATTAGAAAATTTAGTAGACTGTGACTATAACTTTAAAATATATTTAAAAATCTGATTAGTAACAAAACTGTAGAGCCTGTTAAACCTTTATAAATCAGAAGATATTTAGCTATCTATTAATTTTTTTTTGGCTACAAATATAGTTATTTGTGGAATATTGTGTTCAATATTTGTAATTTGTTATTGACCACCACTCATCTGCTTGAAATTCTTGTAATCTTTATTCTACAAATGGAAAAACAAAACAAGAAAAGGTAATAGATGTAAATTTCTAGAAAGATAAGAAAAAGTGTCAAATTGGTGAAAGAACTGAACTAATGAATTGGATTTTTACGTTTATTTTTGATAAATCTTTCTGCAATTAGATCTTTTAAGTTGCTAATGGGAAATCCTAGAATATGTAGTTTTAACTACATGTATTACTGAAGCAAAATACTCAAATACATAAGGGTCGACTCTGGTACACTACCCCAACTATACCGCTTATTTGGTGTACACCCTAAATTTTTGATCTCCTTTTAAACACCATAAACAATTTTTTTCTCTATTAAACACCACAAACTATACATTCTCTTCTAATTGCAACATAGCGACTCTAAATTATGATTAGCTTTATTAAATCGGTAATTGCGTTTAAAAAACCGCGATTAGTTTAAGTGTACCCGAAAACCATAAAATTTTTTCTTCTTTTTGCCGTAAAAAACAAAAAAATCAGAAAAAAGCAAAAATATCCACGATTAAAAACCACCCATCTTCTTTTTCTTCATTTTTCAATCCCCAAATCTTAGGGTTTTGTATAATTCATTCATCCAAAAACTAATGTATGTATGGGGAATTTTGGTAGGAAGAAGAAGAAGATGGGTGGGTTTTAATCGTGGGTTTTTTTGCTTTCCTTTTTTTTAACGGAAAAAAAGAAAAAACATAAAAAACATTTGTGGTTTAGGTTTACTTAAACCAATCGTGGTTTTATAAAAGTAATTAGCGGTCTAATAAATTGAATCACAATTTGGAGTCGATATGTTGCAATTAGAAGAGAATGTATAGTTTGTGGTGTTTAATAGAAAAAATAATTGTTTATAGTGTTTAAAAAAGAGCTAAAAGGTTTAGAGTGTACATCAGAAAAACGATATAGTTGGAGTAGTGTACTAGAGTCGACCCAATACATAATGTTTTAAACAATTTGTTATGAGCTAAAATCTATATATATATATACCATATAATATCATTTCCGACTTCAACCCCTTTCTCTTCGACGATTGCCTTTTCTAGTTGAAGTTTTTTATATCTTAAATAACTATTCTATCATTTTTCCAAAAAAACAAAAACTTTCTACCTTACTCAAATACTTATTATTATTTTGATCGGTCCTTTACTGCCTAATATTATTTTTTTATAACCAAGCCTAATATTGTCACCTTGATAAATTGCAGAAAGATTATAGAATTATATAAATTGAAAACGACTGTGCGAAACTGCGAATAATATAAATATAAAAAAAATACAATGTTAACGTTTTGGTGTTGACAAGAAAGAAGACGTTGCGACTTGCGATGATGTTTGGTTCATGTCCCTAGAATAACGCTAAAGAACGCCTATCGCTGATATCTAATTATTACGTAATATTTACATTTATTTACTTAAAGTAGTCCATTCATAATTCCACACGACTAAATGCTATACAACTTGTCTTTTAGTTGTTTAATCAAGACTTTTTTTTTTTTTTTTGCTAAAAAATAATCAAGACTTTTTTACCTCGTGATATTTTGTGATAAATGATTTCTATAATCCCTAAATTCCTAATGAGCACATTAACCTTGAATCTTCTCTAATAAACCTTTTTTTTAACCACACACAAAAAAAAAAAATTAACATTTCTAAAGGAAACATTTTTTTAAAACATATATAGTTACAAAATTAACATCAACAAATATAGATGGAAGAACATATGCTAAGCATCATTAATCATAATTAGTAATGATTAAAACTTAAGATTACTGAAGTATGAATATGAAAATTGTTGTATTTTTTTTTCTTCTATGGATTGTTGTATTTGGTTTTTGTAATACGTAATATGCGGATTTAAACTCGGATGTTATCATATTCATTGAAATTCATATACGTATATAACTATTTTTAAAAATATAGAATTTTTTTAACAAAGCTAATGTTATAAACATTCAAATTATGAAATAAATATCTCATATTAATCACTGCTAATTGTTTTCAATTATGTTGCTCTTTAGTATTTGACACAAAGTCAATGCACTAAGTGAATCATATAGTATAGATAAACAAAATTTAAATAGTTGTAAATAAATTTAGAAAGAATAAAACAAAGAGAAATCAGAAGTGTCTGTTTCGTCCTCACAACAGAAACGATTCAAGAGAAACAACTTGACCCTTTAGATAACTCAAGAGCTCATCTCTTCCCTCTACAAAAATGGCCGCAAGTCTTCAACCTTCTCCTACCTTCTTCTTCCGCCATGACTTCTTTCTCTCTCACTTTCACTTCTCCTCTCCTCCCTTCTTCCTCCAAACCCAAAAGATCTATCCTTGTCGCCGCCGCTCAGACCACCGCTCCGGCAGAATCCACCGCCTCTGTTGACGCAGATCGTCTTGAGCCTAGAGTTGAATTGAAAGATGGGTTTTTTATTCTCAAGGAGAAGTTTCGAAAAGGGATCAATCCTCAGGAGAAGGTTAAGATTGAGAAAGAGCCAATGAAGTTGTTTATGGAGAATGGTATTGAAGAACTTGCTAAGAAATCTATGGAAGAGATTGATAGTGAAAAGTCTTCTAAAGATGATATTGATGTTAGACTCAAGTGGCTTGGTCTCTTTCACCGTAGGAAGCATCAGTGTATGTTTCTCTCTATATTCTTTTTGTGTTTTGTGATTGAATTGGGGAAAAAGGTTGAAACTTTGTGTTTAGTTAGTGACCAAATTGTGTAAAGGTTTCGTCTTTAATCTTAATCTTTAGTATATTTTGATTTATGTTTGAGTTTTGTGATTGAATTGGGGAAAAAGGATGAAGATTTGTGTTTAGTTAGTGATCTAATTGTGTAAAGGTTTAGTCTTTACTCTTGATCTTTAGTACATTTTGATTTATGTGAGTACTTGTTGTTGTTGTTGTAGATGGGAAGTTTATGATGAGGTTGAAGTTACCAAATGGTGTGACTACAAGTGCACAGACTCGGTATTTGGCGAGGGTGATTAGGAAGTATGGTGAAGATGGATGTGCTGATGTGACTACTAGACAGAATTGGCAGATCCGTGGTGTTGTGTTGCCTGATGTGCCTGAGATCTTGAAAGGTCTTGCTTCTGTTGGGTTAACGAGTTTGCAGAGTGGTATGGATAACGTGAGGAATCCGGTTGGGAATCCTATAGCTGGGATTGATCCGGAGGAGATTGTTGACACGAGGCCTTACACGAATCTTCTTTCGCAGTTTATTACTGCTAATTCAGTAGGAAACCCCGATTTCACCAACTTGTGAGTTTTCTTTTTCCATTGTTGATGTTAAGATTGAGTTGTGTTGGTAAGTGAATGGTTGTGCTAAGATGGTTTTTGTTTGTTTGTTGTAGGCCAAGGAAGTGGAATGTGTGTGTGGTGGGGACTCATGATCTCTATGAGCATCCACATATTAATGATTTGGCCTACATGCCTGCTAATAAAGATGGACGGTTTGGATTCAATTTGCTTGTGGGAGGATTCTTTAGTCCCAAAAGATGTGAAGAGGCCATTCCTCTTGATGCTTGGGTCCCTGCTGATGAAGTTCTTCCGCTCTGCAAAGCTGTTCTAGAGGCCTACAGAGATCTTGGAACTAGAGGAAACCGACAGAAGACAAGAATGATGTGGCTTATCGACGAACTTGTAAGTATATTCTTCTTGCAACGTTTACTTTGGAAAACTGGATGTTGAAGTTCTTGATTGTTGATTAGTGTGCAAAAAATGTATAGGGTGTTGAAGGATTTAGAGCTGAAGTAGAGAAGAGAATGCCAAATGGGAAACTCGAGAGAGGATCTTCAGAGGATCTTGTGAACAAACAGTGGGAAAGGAGAGACTATTTCGGAGTCCACCCTCAGAAGCAAGATGGTCTTAGCTTCGTGGGGCTTCACGTTCCAGTTGGTAGGCTACAAGCTGATGACATGGACGAGCTTGCTCGGTTAGCTGACACCTACGGCTCAGGTGAGCTAAGACTCACGGTAGAGCAAAACATCATCATCCCAAATGTTGAAACCTCGAAAACAGAAGCTTTGCTTCAAGAGCCATTTCTCAAGATCCGGTTCTCCCCTGAACCATCTATCCTGATGAAAGGCTTAGTTGCTTGTACCGGTAACCAGTTTTGCGGACAAGCGATAATCGAGACCAAACTCAGAGCTTTAAAAGTGACAGAAGAAGTGGAAAGACTTGTATCTGTCCCAAAACCGATAAGGATGCATTGGACAGGATGTCCCAACACTTGC
Source organism: Arabidopsis lyrata subsp. lyrata (assembly GCF_000004255.2). NCBI lineage: Eukaryota > Viridiplantae > Streptophyta > Magnoliopsida > Brassicales > Brassicaceae > Arabidopsis > Arabidopsis lyrata. The sequence continues at coordinate 20,100,831 of NW_003302553.1, forward strand.
GGACAGGTTCAAGTTGCGGATATCGGATTCATGGGATGCTTAACACGAGGCGAGAACGGCAAGCCAGTCGAGGGTGCTGACGTGTACGTCGGTGGACGAATAGGAAGTGACTCGCATATCGGAGAGATCTACAAGAAAGGTGTTCGTGTCACTGATTTGGTTCCATTGGTGGCTGAGATTCTAATCAAAGAATTTGGTGCTGTGCCTAGAGAGAGAGAAGAGAATGAAGATTGATTCAAAGCTTTTGAATTTTTAATAAGTTAAGAAACCTATGATGGTTCTTTCTGGTTTCAGACTTTGATACTTGATACTTGTATTTGTGCCCATAATTTTGGGTTTTGTAGTTCCCCTTTGTTGTAACTTGTAACTTTGTTCTTGGTTGTTTTGTAATATGTATCTTGCTTTTATTAATGTAGTATAATTCTGATTCTTTGTTATATATTTTGTCTCGAGTCTTACTCATTTGCTTTTAGTTAAAAACTAAGATTTTTCTAAGGGTGTTGGTAGGCGTTTTTAGAAGAAAAAAAGAAGAAAATTTTTCTTTTAAATTACTGTTTTCTTCTCTCTAAATTACTGTTTTTTTTTCTCTTTTACTTCTTTATAACTTTATCAATTTTTTCTAATGCTTTTACCAGTGATCTTAAGATATTTATAAGATATAATGACATAAATCAAATCAATACATTTGTTTTTTTGATATATCAGATCAATACATTTATTTATTAACCGATACATAGTTTTATAGAGGTGACAAGTGTTTGGGCGGTGTAGAACAAACAGTTATAGAAATACGGTGCAGTTTTGATATGTTGCGGTTAAAAATAACGTAACATGTAGAACAAGTGTGGTTATTGCATAACATACGGTTTGAGACAATGTATTTTGATGCCTAAAACAGAAAAAATTTGAACCAAAACCTGTTGAAAAATTAATTAAAAATAAAAGACTAAGTTGAAGTTGAACCCGTTACATGGGAAAAGAGTAGTTATGAACTAACCACCTACACAACTGTAACATTTTTGTAAATGATGTCTCTAAAACTATGGGTCCGAATGGTGACAGCGTATTTGGCTGTGTAGAAAAAGCAGTTTTTCAGTGCGGTACGGTCTAACTGCGGTACAAGCGGGATAAATGTAGTTGCCGGATAAATACGGTTTTTAGAATAAACGGTACGGAATAATATTTGATTGGTGAAAAAATAATTTGCGGGATACATATAGAAGTTTTAAAAATATAGTTAATATTTTTTTTGATTTAACTTTATAGTGTATATATATAATAAGACAATTATTAATCCAATCATAAAAGTATACATCAAATTTTAATAATTTAATGTAATATTGAGTAATTTTTGGTAAAATTTAAATAAATCTAGTTTATATATAAGAAAATTATTTGAAAATTTTAAAATATAAAGGACTTTAAAATCAATATTTTAACTCTCAATCGGTTTAATTAACTATAATATTTGAATTTATATTATGAGTTATGTATATTTTTTGTTTGTATAAAAACTATTGAAAAAAATCAAAACTAGAAAAAAACTATTCAAAAGAATAGAATAAAAAACAATACAAATATGAGAGAGTGATGAGAGATAGTGTGAGTAAGACTATCTATAATGGTTATCCATTTACAACACCCATTTTTTTCTTTTAACACTCCACATCATCTTCTCTCTCTTCTACATCATTATTCAAGACCTACATAACTTTTACCGTCTACAATAGTTTTGTTTAATAAAATTACAACACCTTACCCCACTATTTTTATTTCACATCTTTCATTTTACTTATTTTTATGTTTTTTTGTGATTACATATTATTAATCACCATTAATATCAAATTAAATTTAAATTATTAAATATTAAATAACTTTATAAAATAATTTTTGTTTTTATTTTATATATTATTTTAAAAATATTTTATAAATAATAAAAACGAGAAATAGAAATAATCATTACTAAAACACATACAATGAACATAAATTTAAAATGCAATACAATATGCACATAACAAGTACGGAAACACTCATAACTTGATTAGTACAATAATCTCAACTCACAACCTTAAAAATCTCATTCACCATGGAACATTCCTTTACGTGCCCATATGTGTTTGACTAGATCTGCTTGCAATTCGTGATGTACATTTGAATCACGCAACTCGGATCTAGCACGCACATGATTTGCAAATACAGGTAGCACTTCGGTCGAGAATGGTTGTTGTGTACTCGAACCACTTGCCTCAGATTGATCATAATCAGTCCAATGTTGAGCATATGTCTCTCGTTCATCCTCAACAATCATATTATGCAATATGATACATGACCTCATGATGATAGGCAAATCGGCTATGTCCCACGGGCGAGCTGGTTCGCGAATGATTTTAAATCGAGTCTACAACACTCCAAAAGCACGTTCGATGTCCTTCCGACACGCCTCCTGACGTTGTGCAAATAACTTGTCTGGTTCACTTTGAGGTAGCCTAATCGATTTGACGAAAGTAGGATAAGAAGGATAGATACCATCAGCTAGATAGTAAGTCAGATTATAGGGACGTTGGTTCACAAAGAAATTCACTCTTGGAGAATTTCCTTGTTCAACATCATCGAACACCGGTGAACGATCTAGAACGTTTATATCGTTCAATGTGCCTGGACATCCAAAAAAAGCATGCCAGATCCATAGATCATGAGATGCAACTGCTTCAAGCACTCTAAAGCAGTAGTACCTCCAATTTTGATGTATTCATCCACCGCGTCAGCTGCCACACCATATGCTAACATTCGCATGGCCGTAGTATATTTTGCTAGTGGAGATATACCTTCTTTATTGGCTGCGTCAGATCGTTGGGTGAAATAGTTGTCGCTGCTTAATAGGTCTCAAACGATCCGAAGAAAAATATGTTTTCGCATCCGAAATCACCGACGAAACATTGCATCGTCATATATAGGTTGATTGGCAAAGTAGTCGTCAATTAGTCTTTGATTTGCTGGTGCATGATCTCTTTTGAAGTATTTTTCTCTTGCTACGAGGTGGATAGTCTTCCTCTATTTTGTTTCGATGCTCTCTAAACCGGTTGATGATATACCTCTCTTCAATTTCAGACTGCCTCTTGTAAGCTTTGATATCAAAAGGATATTCTAATGGATCCATTGAGATTTTTTAGTAAGGTGAGATTTATGGTATTGGTACATCAATGGAAGAATGAGTTCCAATTTATAAAAAAAAATGGAACCAACAAATTGAATGGTTGAAGCCTTGGATTCGAATTGAGTGGTTCAAACCAAAAGTCACAGATAAGATAAGATTCTCTTTTTAAAAGCACAAAATCACGGATAACATTATTGAAGCATAATATGACAATACAAATTATTAAAGGAGAAAGTGACAAACACACATTACTAAAGCATGAAGTGACAAAATACAGATAACCACTTGACAATAACTAATTTCCAAATAATTCATGCGCTTTCCCCAATACATCATCCTCCGACCACCCGCTTTGTTGCATACGTTTAGCGTTATCATAAGCGCCAATCTATTTGTTCACGCTTTTGTTCACATAGTTATAGTGATTTCTGCATGTTTCTCCATCACGCGGCGGATCAAATGAGAAATGTTCATTACAATATTCAGCAATTTTACCCCAGTTTGACTCACCTTTTTGGTTTTTGCCAATAATGCTGTCTGTTCCAAATTTAATCCACCCACTCAGTAGAACCAAATTTTGCTCAGTGGTCCATTTGGGACTTCTACGATGAGCAGGAGTTTAATCCTCTGCATCTGGAATGGCTTCATGAATACTGCTAATACCACCAAGAGCCATTTGTGTAGAAAACTCGGGAAAATCAGTTGCTCCAACATTCGAATTAGTTTCATTACCCGTTGGAGCAGAAGAATAAGGGGGTATTTGAGATGGATAAAACATCATCGATCCATGATATGGACGATAATTTGGAACGACTGACGGCATAAAGAAATTTGGTGGATACTTATAATTTGGTATATGCTGGGGTTGGTTGGGACATTGATTTTGAAACAGATAATTGTTGGGATTTGGATAGTTAAAAGGGTAATTAGAAGAGTTTTGGGTAGCCCTGGGCGTTTGGTTGTTCGGTTCGGTTCGGTTATTCGGTTATTCGGTTCTAGGCACTTAGGAACCATAAGAGAACCAAACTGTTTTCGGTTCGGTTCGGTTCGGTTAGCTTTCGGTTCGGTTTGGTTTGGATACTTGAGAAGAGAACCATAAGATAACCGAAATATCTTCGGGTATGGTTTGGTTCGGTTCGGTTCGGATATTTACCCACCAAATAACCATACTATCCAAATAACCGAACCATTACTCGAATAAAAACAGATTATAATACTAATAATGTATGCAAATATGAACCAAAAGTTTCAAAATGCAATAATTCAAGTTGAAAATTCAAAAAATGAGAGACTTAAGAGTTGAAACCGCAACAAAATAATTAAGTTCAAAAGAGACTTGAGAAAGAAAGAAAGATAGAAAGAGAGATTAGAGTATAGATTATTAGATTCTACAAGCATCTTCAAATCCTTGAGTTGATCTTCCATTCTTCTCTTCCTGTGACACAATCACACAGTCACACTCACACACACACTAACACACATAACAATTAACAAGAATCTAACTTTTTTTTTTTTTGATAATAACAAGAATCTATTCTTACCAAATATTAATTGTTACAATGACAATCACGTAGTCACACTCACACACACAAAGTTACAATAACAATTAACAAGAATCTATTCTCTCTTCTCTTTTTCATTTTAGAAAAACAGAGCATACAATAGAAAACACAACATGTATTTTTGTTCTCTCTCGATATAAATCTAAAAAAAATGAAACACTGAATCGAAGACAAAATAATCGAAGATAGGCCTCTTTAGTCAAATGTGTGTGGTTTAAAATGGATATCCATGGATATCGGTTCGGTTCGGTTAATAACCGATATCCATGGATAGTTGAGAAGAGAACCATTCAGTTATTTAGCAATACCCAAAACCAAAAATTTCGGATATTTTCGGTTCGGTTCGGTTCGGTTTTTCGGGTTCGGTTTTTATGCCCAGGGCTAGTTTTGGGTGTCAAAAGGCTTTTTGTTTGGATCCATTTAGATAAAAGGATATTTAAAGCTAAAACAAAAGTTTATTGGAGACTAAAGTTTTTTTTTGTTGTCTAAAGACGTTTTTTTTTTTCTGTTTCCAAATTAAATGAAAGTTGTCTCTATTTATAGAGAATGGAAAATTATAAATTTTGATATAAATTTTGATATATTTATTTATAAATATTATGAAATAATTGAAGTTATATAATTGAGATGAAAAAAAAAATAGAAATCAAAGCAACCAATCAAAAGACTACACTTGTCACACTTATATTCCAATTTTTTTTTTTTTTTTTTTTCATCAAACACCATTTTATTAAGTTATCGGAAAGAGACTCTCCGCTAGGGAGAGCCAATCAGGAACCGATTCGCTTACATGGGAAAAGAGGCTCTTTCGAGACCGGGCTTTTTTAGCTAGAACATCAGCCCGACAATTAAACTTGCGAGGAATAAATCTGATATTAAAAGAAGAGAAAAAACAGACTAAAGACCGAAACGACGCTAGTTCAGCAGCAAAGGTAGGCCAGTCTTCATGGTTATCTAAGAGGGAGACCAAATCAGAGCAATTCGTAGCAAAAGCACCAGTGACATCTCCGAGCGATATCATACAATCCATTGCCCATAACAGGGAGTCGAACTCCGCATGGAGTGGTGAGAGACTTCGTCGAGTACTTCTAAGTCCAAGGTGAAGGACTTTATCTTGGCTTATTAGAACCCATCCATGCCCGCTTAGATTATCATCAGCATGCCAGGAGGCGTCGAAATGACATTCCAAGGACGTAAGAGGGACGAAAGAGGCTGGAGCCGCGATAGAGGGAGGAATAGGGGGAGGTTCATCGGTTAAGTTTGCACGTTTCCAGGCTTGTGCCTCTTGAATCGCCAAGGCTAAAGTCTCCTGGGGAGGTTCCTTAAAGTTTTCAAACAGGAATCTATTTCGGCTTTTCCATATATACCATATGATCCATGGGAAGATTTCCAAACTATCCTCTTCGATTCCGAATTCTTTTCCCCGCCAGAAGAGAAAGTCAAAGTTATAGAAGAGGGAATTTCGAGGGAAAACGTGCCCTGAGGTAGGGATAGGGGATAACGCCCATATTTGCCTAGAAGGAGGACACTCAAAAAGTAAATGATTTATGGATTCTTCGGGGCTCTCACAGCGAGGACATCCTTTCTCAGTGCCAATATGGCGGTAGGATAGTCTCTGACAAGTGGCTAAACAACCCGAGATACATTGCCACGCGAAATGCATAAGCTTTCGCGTAGTTTTAAGCTTCCATACTTGTGCCTGAAGTGCCGAAACACCTGGTCCCTGAAAAGGGGGGTCACAAGTAGGACGAGATAAATCTCGCGCGGCCCAATAGTCTGACTTCACAGTATAATTCCCGGACTTGGTATACGACCAACTGAAACCATCGCTCAGATAAGTACGGCTTGGCCGGATCCCTAAAATGAGTGGAATATCAGCCGGGTCAAACAAGGCTTGGAGTCGGTCCACCTTCCAAAACTTTGTTGTCTGGTCAATTAAGTCATTGACATAGAGGAGAGGATCTCTATATGCAAGAATACTCTTAGCGGGTCTTGCGGGGATAGTGGGGATCCATGGATCTTCCCAAACTTTGGTTAGCATTCCTGATCCTATGGTCCTTCGAAGACCCGAGACGAGAAGAGGTTTGGCAGCCATTATACTTCTCCAACCGTAAGAAGGGCGATTAGAGTTCCTATATGTAAAGGATCGCTAAAGCGGAAATAGCGTCCCCTTAAAACCCGACTCAAAAGAGAGTTAGGAAATCTGATAAGGCGCCACAATTGCTTAGCTAATAAAGCTAGATTGAATTCTTCCAGTGTTCTAAACCCCAGACCGCCCTCAGCATAAGGGGAACAGAGCTTATCCCATGCTATCCAGTGGATGCCATTGCTATTCTCATTGGTTTTCCACCAAAAATTTGCAATAGCACTGCTTAATTTAGAGCGAATAGCTTTGGGAAGGAGAAAACACGACATAACATATGTCGGAAGAGCCTGAGCAACGGACTTTATAAGAACTTCTTTGCCACCTTTGGACAAGAATTTTGCGGACCAGGTGTTAAGCCTTTTTTGAAGACGGTCTCTCACAAAAGAGAAAACTTGAACTTTCGATCCATGAATCTGTTCAGGAAGGCCGAGATACGATCCCATCCCCCCATCCCGATGAATTCCTATCAAGGATTTGATGGAATTTCTGGTCGTATTGTCTACATCATGACCAAACATTACCGAGGATTTGGCAGTGTTTAGCTGCTGTCCTGAAGCCTCTCCATAAGAACGAAGGATATTTATAATTTCTTGACCTTGAATCGGGTCTACTTTACAGAAAAACAGACTATCGTCGGCGAACAAAAGGTGCGAGGTGGACGGACTTGCTCGAGATATTTGTAGACCTTGGATACGACCATGCCATTCAGCATCTTTTAGCTTTGCCACTAAAGCTTCAGTACATAAGATGAAAAGGAAAGGTGAAATAGGATCACCTTGACGGATTCCTCGAGAAGGTCTAATGGAACCTTTTGGTGAACCATTTAAAAGTACTTTGTATGAAACCGAGGAGATACAGAAAAGGATCAACTCCACCCAACGTTGTCCAAAACCCATCTTCAACATTAGGGCCCTAAGGAAAGCCCATTCCACACGGTCATAAGCTTTACTCATATCTGTCTTTATAGCCATAAACTTTTTCTTGCACGCCGGATTTGTCCGGAGAGCATGAAAATTTTCTTGCGCTAGAAGGATGTTATCAGTAATAAGTCTTCCAGCCACAAAGGCGGATTGAGTCTCAGATATAAGATCCGGAAGGAGTTTCTTGAGTCGAAGGCTCAAAACTTTTGAGATAACTTTGTATCCTACATTACACAAACTGATTGGCCGAAATTCTGCCATTTTTCTCGGTCTATCAGTTTTAGGGATCAAACAGATATTTGTCTCGTTCAGCCGCTTATCAAAAGATCCTGAAGAGTGGAAATTTTGGACTAACTTTATCAAATCTGGACCGGTCAAATCCCAAAATTTCTGGTAAAATAGAGCCGTCATCCCATCTGGACCCGGAGTTTTATCAGGATGGAGAGAGAAAAGGGCACGTTTAACTTCCTCCGGAGAGATATCCTTAATGAGCTGTTGATTCATATCTTCCGAGATCAAAACAGGCACATCCCGAAGAACGGAATGGAACTCAAGTGGGTTCGAGGTGGTAAACAGGTCTTTAAAGTAATCGACTGCTAGACCTTCAATGTCCACCTCTTTGTCCACCCACATACCATCATCATTTAATAAGCCCATAATCTTGTTCCGCGCTCGTCTTTGCTTGGTGATAGCATGGAAGAATTTGGTATTCTTATCGCCAGGTTGGTACCAGGTTTCCCTACTCTTCATCTTCCAATAGATTTCTTCTTCTCTGTAGGCATCACATAGTTTCCATTTGAGGGCTAGGAGCTCCTCTGCGGAGATTGAATCGTCGACCTGAGCCAAGTCAATCTGAGATTGTAGGTCGGCGATTAGTTTCTCTGAATTTGTAGAATTTGATTTTTTCCAAATAGAAATGGATCGCCTACAGTTTTTAACCTTTTGTGTAAAAAAGCCTCCTTCTATCGAAGGGAAATTCCATCCATCAAGAACTGATTCCTTAAACCCCGGCTTGTCAAGCCATCTTTTATCAAAAATGAACTGTTTAAAAGAGCGGGGTGGACTATTCTGGATTGATGCTAATAAGGGTCTATGATCTGACCCCCATAATTTTAAATACTCCACGTTTGTGTGGGAAAAAATAGAGTGCCATTCTTCATTTGCCAAAGCTCTGTCAAGCCGGGGTTTAATAAGGCGGCGGACTCTCTGGCCTGTTATCCCGCAGCTACGACGACCCACCCAAAAAAATAAATTTCCTATAGATGGAACCTCGATCATCCCGCAATTTTCAATCATACATCGGAATGGAAGGAAGGAGGGTTCTGATCTCTTTTTACCACCTCGTTTCTCATGATTACCAGTTATTTCGTTAAAATCACCAATCATAAACCATGGTTCTGATCGGGTAATACCAATACGTGTTAGACGCTCCCAGACTAATTCGCGGTATTGAACTACCGGATCTCCATAAACAAAAGAAATAAAAACACGGTTTCCATCAATAATTGTTTTAATATCAATAAGCCGATCACTCTCAAAAACAAACTCAACCGGATAATCGTTCGAATACATAAGAGCGAGACCGCCACTGTTACCAATCGGTTCAACAGTCTTAAGGCGATCAAAACCTAACGAAACTTGCAAATTTTGAAGGTGTACAAGATCATTTTTGGTTTCTGATAAAAAAAGAAAACCTGGAGAGTACATACGACACATCTCTTCCAGTTGGCGGGTAGTAAGTTGCGCCCCCGCCCCTTGATAATTCCATGCTAGGAGTCTCATGGATTAGTAGCGGGGGGGATTGGGGACCCCACCGCACAAACCGTCGCACCAGTAGACTTGCTCTTTGAAGATGGGAAGACGCCATTCCTTGGAACCGAAGCTGCACGTCTTGAGGATCCCGGTTTAGGTAAACCGGATTTATTGGCTAAACGCTTACTCGGCGAGCGTCCTTTGATGTTTTGAATTTTCCTTGAGGCCAGATTAACCAAATGCCCAGACGAGGATTGGGCTTTACGCTGGGCCTCAGCCTTCTTCTTTTTTTATTCTTTCTTCGAAATAGGCCCGTGAAGAGGATTCTCCGCAGCAACCGAAGCACCGGCCGGCTGGTCTCCGACCACAGCAGTCTGGGAAGTCTTCTTCGTCAAGGTCACCTTCTGCGACTGACCAGAAGCTGCTGGAATCACCGGAATGGAAGCACTCTTGAGACTCTCCTCAAATTCCTCTCCTAAGAGGTCATCATTGTCCAACGCAAGAGGATCCTCTCCCAGAGCCGGTTCCATCGCGTGATAGGCGACCTCATCCTCCGCCGTCCAGTCCAAATCGAGGGCCTCAGACAACGGCGGATGAGATCCATCCCATCTAGGTTCTGGGACTGCTTGGAGAAGAGAAGTAGGACGCGATGGCTGGGTTCCAACCGGACTAGAGAAAGACACGGCCTGCGAGAATTTCGCCGCCAAAATCGTGGCCGGACCTTCAGCGAGAAGCCTCGCATTCGCCTCCTCTTCCTCCACAGTTTCCTCATACCAGCTTTTTCGCTTCTCTGTGCGAGGTTCCAGAGACATGCTCGCCAAAGGAATTGGAGACAGAGGATTATGAAAGAACGGTTCAGGATCATCGAAGTTTAGCGACTTCTTCGCAGAACTACATGTCTCTGTCTCCGAAGAAGCTTCCGGGTTTGGAAGATGCTGATCACAGACTTTGCCTTTACCTTTATCAATTCTGACATTCTTCTGGGTAAGGTTTAGTCTGAAAGGTCGTTCCCGAGTAAACTCTGGGGAAGAATTAGTTACTTGTTTGGCTCTTAAGGGAGCCATCAAAGTGTCAGATAGGGTCTGTTGAGAATCTGACATCTGCAAGTGTACCATATCCAGCTTTTGAGAGTCCTTGAGATGAGAAGGAGCTGAGGTAGAAACTTGAGATGGTCGGGAAGGACCCTTGCGACCCTTACTTGAAGGTTCAAAGCTTTTTTCCTTTGCAAAAGAGTCCTCAAAACGCCGCTTACGGCCATCCTCACCACCATTTCCTCTTAAAGCTGGTAAGGGAACATGACGTTTGCGAGGCACATAATTATCCAAGCGAGAATGGTCTGGTCCACGAGAAGAAGGATTTCACTGAAAGGATTTGAGGGACTGGGATTGAGGGTTCCTAGAACCTCCTGTTCTCTCTAACTGGTTTGAAGGGATAAGCCTTCTTGAAGACGACGGACCTGCATTCAAGAGAAGATTCTTCCTCCCGTGGTCTCTACGGGCTGCAACAGAGATGTCTTGAGGAATTCGGTGATGTTGGATCAGATTTTCTCCTCTGTGTCCCAACTGCGGGTTTCCTTGTGCCTCCACATCAAGTAACGCCTGTCTTTGACTGTCGTCTAGCAAGGGGCACAGCTCCAGTTCATGACAGATTCGGCGACAATAAGTGCACCAGCGGAAGAGCTTTTCGTAAAACAGTTTAACTCTCACTACCTCTCCCGAGGGAAGTTGTGCATTCTTATTAAACCGGAGAGGGATATCTCCTTTGACAGAAAGTTGAAACCTTCCATTGGTTGGATCAACACGGTGGACCACTCCAAGAGATCTGCCAAAGTTCTTTAATGCTTCTTCTTCCCAGAACTCAGCAGGAAGTCCCTCAGTTTTGACCCAAAAAGTCATGGAATCAGGGAAAGACGGTCCAGAGTTTGGTTCCCATCGTTCCAAAGCAAATGACCACTTGTTAAAGTGACAAGGACGTTTGTTTAAGATCTTCAGGAGATCGGCTTCTGATTCAAAGAAAAATTGAAACCGAGAGTCACCAAGAGAAACACCCCGGACTCGGCCTTCAACGTCCCAAATGTGCTCCTTAGGAAGGAGAGTCACCAAAGCTTCAATGCTCCGGCCACCTTGATGGAACATCCTTCCCACCAGACTTGACTGCAAGCGTGCTAACAGAGCAGAATTATCCACCTGAGGAAGGATAAAGACATCCTCTTCATCTTCAGGTTCAAAGGCAAAAGGTACATGTTTTGGAGGGGATTCCCTATACCAGCTTGGTCTCACTCTTTTCGCCATTTGAGGAGAAAAAGCGTCACAAAGCCACAAGGTAACTCTTAGCTTAGCGCTAGAACAAGACTAAAGAAACACTGCTTTAAGCAGGAATGTCTTCAAAAAAGGAGGAAGTCTTAAAACTCACAACCAGAGAAGAAGGGTCAAAGAGAAAAGAGAGAACAGAGCAAAAACAGGAGCAGAGACTCTGAGGGAAAGAAGAAAAAAGCAGGGAACAAAAGATAACGCCATCGGAAGTCTTTGGAGACAGACCAAAGTCCAGCAGTCCGAGGGGAAAATTACCCGAAAGGGCTAAAAGGAGATAGTTAGATCCATTCTTTTTGAAACCATTTCCTCTTTTAGTTTAATTTTGAGACCCGTGCTTGAGAGAAAATTTTAGAGAGAGAGTCTAGAGAGAACTTGTTGGACCTATCAAAAGAATCTCTAGGTACTTATATTCCCCCTTCTACTTTCACAAGTGTTGATATTTATCAACACTAAATTTGCCACCTCACTTAGACAACTTACAATGGTGCTTTTTAGAATAGTTGAAATATTTATTCAACTGCTGAATCAATTACAATGATATGTTGCAAAAAAAAAGGAAATGACGTGGAGTAAACAGAGTTGAATCTCTTCAACGGTGTTGAACCAAAAAATATGGGCCTCACAATGGCCACGTGGCAATCAATGAATGGATGAATTTTTTAATTATATAATAATATATAGATAATGACACGTGTTCTGTTTTTTTTTTTTTTTTTGTCATCCGAAATTAATTATACCTCAAAAAAGTCATTCCTAGGGAATGTTGATTACATATGTGATGTGAGACGGCTCTGTACGAACTTTTCGTGTCAGATTATCCGCTTTAACATTAGCACAACGAGAAATTAAAGATAAAGAGAAGCTTGAAAACTCTTCCATGTTGCTTTGAAATTCCTCTAAATACACTGAAAACGCCGGCCATTCAGTTTGAGAAGACACCATCTTCACCAGATCAGAACAGTCTGTATAAAACGTCACCTTTTGATTAGGGTGATTTTGAAAAATACCCTGTTTTTGAGTTATACTTTGAAATATACCCCTTTTCTATTTTTTTTAATAAAAACTACAATTATATATAAGATGACAATTTTGTTCAAATTTAAATTTAAAGCTATATTTTTAATAATAAAAAAATCGAAATTTAGAAAAAAATATATACTAAATTCGAAATAATATTAATCATGGTTATATATATTTTTAACACAAAAATAGTTTATTTATTTTGATATATTAAATTTTAACAATATTATAAAGTCTATCGCTTAATATCTATCATATTATATAAAGAAAAAATCTTCAACGTACGAAACACATTTTTTAACTAAACATATTACCAAAGTTTGCTTCAATTAAACGATTCTCTTTAACATATTTTTGCAAAGTAAACTATTTTCTGTTTTTTCAATAATAATGAATCATTAAAATCTGCACCATATGACTTAACAAAAAATCATGACTTAACATTGGTAGAATGCTATTATTCATTATTGTTCTTAAAAAATATTTACGATAATGAATCTTTGAAACTATTAGTTATATAACATTCAAAGTTACAAAACAACATCCATGGTGAAAGACGAACATGATTTGGTCAACATACAACTTTGTAAAAATTAGATATTTAATTATTACCAATTAATTGATTTGATATTAAAAATATAGATCCTTTTTCTTAATTATTATTAAGTTTCAATAAGATTTTTTTAGTAATTTTATAATTTAAAAATTGTTTTTAAAAGAAAAACAAAAAGAGGGTATTTTTCAAAAGTCTAAACAAAAAGAGGGTATTTTTCCAAATTTACTCTTTTGATTATCTGCATCAATCATACACTTCATCGCCCAGAGAAAGGCCTCGACTTCTGTATGTAGTGAAGACAGACTTCTACGGAGGTTGGCAGCTCCCATGGTCGGCGGATCTCCATTTGACGATATACAGAACCACTGTGTTCTGTTTTTATTGGATACTGAGATTTTAGATATTTCTTATCCAACCCAATTATTTGAGATCAATTTTTTTTTTTTTTTTTTTTTTGTCATCTGTAATTAAAATTTGAGATCAATTATTTCATAAAATATTAAATTTTATATTATTTTTTATACCAAAATTCATCATTTTTCATACTCTATAAATAGAGACTTGTATCACTTCATTTGGAGACATAAAAAAAAACCATATTTTTTACTATATTTTTGTTATCAGCCTTCATAAACTCTTGTTTATTGTTTTACCCGTCTTTTACTGAAATGGATCCTAATAATAACTCTTTTAGCTCTCAAAATTCTTCTAATTACCCTTTTAACTACCCAAAGCTTAACAATTTTCAGTTTCAAAATCAATCTCCCAACCATCCCCAGCATATACCAAATTATGGATATCCACCAAATTTCTTCATGCCGTCAGCTGTTCCAAACTATCGTCCATATCATGGATCGATGATGTCGTATTCATCTCAAGCACCCTGTTATTCTTCTGCTCCAATGGGTAATGAAACTAATACAAGTGTTGGAGCAATTGAAATTCCAGAATTTTCTACACAAATGGCTCTTGGTGGTATGAGTAGTGTTCATGAAGCCATTCCAAATGAAGAGGATTCAACTCCTGCTCGTACGAGAAGCTCCAAATGGACCACTGAACAAAATTTGGTGCTACTGAGTGGGTGGATAAAAATATGGAACAGATAGCGTCGTTGGTAGAAACCAAAAAGGGAATTCATACTCCGCGCGATGGAGTTTTGTGTAGAAATCACTACAACTACGTGAACAAAAGCTTGGGAAAATGGGTTGGCGCTTACGATAACGCTAAACGCATGTAACGAAGCGGGTGGTCGGAGGATGATGTATTGGCCAAAGCGCATGAACTATATTCAAGTGCTGGTAATGGAAATTTCAAATATATAAAACAGTGGCTCGCAATCCGTGATCAGCCACATTATGGTAGTGAATTAAGAGGAAATACTGGCTCTGGAAGCAGTGGATCTAAGAGAGCCCACGAGAGTGATGCTAGTGACGCCAACTCTGTAGGATCTAGTACTCGTCCAATGGGGAGGGATGCTGCTAAGAAAAAGGCTAAAAAGAAAGGTAAGAGCGCAGCCTTGGAAGTGGTCAACAAAGAATGGAATGAATTCAAACAATTAAAGACACAAGAGTTGGATCGATTGAACAACATAGCCATGTTGCAAAGGGAGACAAACGAATTGATTAAGGAAAAGACCCAGGCTAAGAAGATGAAGATGTATCTCAAGCTAACTGAAAAGGAACATCTCGACGACAAGGGCAAAGAGCTGTTGCAGAAGTTGAGCCACGATTTATTTGGAAATTAATTGTTGTCAAGTGGCTATTTGTATTTTCTCACTTCATGCTTTAATAATGTGTGTTTGTCATTTTCTCCTTTATTAATGTTTGTTTGTCATTGTCTCCTTTAATAATTTATATTGTTTCGTCATGCTTTAATAATGTGTGTTTGTCACTTTCTTCTTTAATAATTTGTATTGTCATGTTATGCTTTAATAATGTAATCCATGAGTTTTGGCTTTTTATAAGAGAATCTTATCCTTATCCGTGTCTTTTCGGTTTCAACCACTCAATTCGCATCCAATCTTCTAACCATTTTTTTATAAATAGGGACTCTTTCTTCCATTGATGTACAAATACCACAAATCTCATCTTACTAAAGAAATCTCAATGGATCCATCAGAATATCTTTTTGATATCGAAGCTTACCAAAAGCAGACTGAAATTGAAGAGAGGTATATCATCAACCAGTTTAGAGAGCGCCAAAACAAAATAGAAGAAGACTATCCACCTCGTAGCAAGAGAAAATACTTCAAGAGAGATCATGCAGCAGCAAATCAAAGACTAATTGACGACTACTTTGCCAATCAACCTACATATGACGATGCAGTGTTTCGTCGGCGATTCCGGATGCGAAAACATGTTTTCCTTCGGATCGTTGGAGACCTATCAAGCAGCGACAACTACTTCACCCAACGATTTGACGCAGCTAAGAAAGAAGGTATATCTCCATTAGCAAAATGTACTACGGCCATGCGAATGTTAGCATATGGTGCGGCAGCCGATGTAGTGGATTAATACATCAAAATTGGAGGTACTACTGCTTTGGAGTGCTTGCGAGGATTCTCCAAAGGAATCATACAACTGTATGAGCAAGAGTATCTCAGAGCCCCAACTCAAGATGACATATAGAGTATTTTGCGTGTTAGTGAGATGCGAGGGTTTCCGGGAATGATTGGGAGTATTGATTACATACACTGGGAATGGAAAAATTATCCTGCTCCCTGTTACTCATACAGTCGTCCTCTACTGTCGAAGCTGATGCTACACCAACTACGGCGTGGGAAGGTATATTTACTTGAGGCGATAAGGGAACCACCACTGTTATTCTTAAAGCAGTGGTATCTCATGATCTATGGATCTGGAATGGTTTTTTGGATGTCCCGGCACCTTGAACGATATAAACGTTCTAGACCGTTCACCGGTTTCGATGATGTTGAACAGGGAAATACTCAAAGAGTCAAATTCTTCGTGAACCAACGTCCATATGATATGGCATACTATCTAGCTGACGGTATTTATCCTTCTTATCCCACTTTCGTCAAATCGATTAGGATGCCTCAAAGTGAACCAGACAAGTTATTTGCACAACGTCAGGAGGGATGTCGCAAGGACATTGAACGTGCATTTGGAGTGTTGCATGCTCGATTTAAAATCATTCGTGAACCAGCTCGCATGTGGGACATAACCGATTTGGCTATTGATAAGGTTCAAATTAAGACCTAAGACTACTCTCTCAAATAAGAGATCAATTGCAGTACTTTAGGGTCGAATTCCACAAAGCTCTCGTGTTGACACAATAGACTAACAAGTTTTGAATTAAGCTAAACAAGTAATATAAGTATTAAAAATAAAAGAAAGCAATTAAATTCGGGTTTTAAATTCAGATGAGGAAAACGTCAGGCTTAGGGATTTCTGAGGATATAAACTAATAGTAAATCTAGCAAATTAATTAGGATTATTTAACGAACCGTTCTAGAACTCAAAACACTAATGAATAGCTAACCACCTCTCGATGCGCTAACTAACTAATCTAATATCAGTAATTCCACCTCTCGATGCGAATTCCTAGATCTAGACTAGCATTAAACTCAAGTTTGATATTTTCACCTTAGTAGATAGGCCGATTCTTATTACACACCTATAAACCAGGCTCATCTAAGGTAGTTCCAGTAACAGGTGCCCTCTCGGATCAAATACCTATTATCCTATGATCAAGTTCTAGGTGATCAAGCTAGAACTAGCATTAAGAACAACCTAGATGAAGAACTCTATGGATTAATCCTAACAGGTAATCGATTTACTAATTAATGTAAATCCCTAATGAAAATCCCTAAACCTAACAAGCAAACTACTCAGACACGGAGATTGAAACAAACAACATATTTTTTTTTTTTGAGCAAAAAAACAAACAACATATTATGAATAGAAAGCATAAAGAAATTAAGAGAATAAGTAAAAGAGTTTAAGAAATCTTCTCTGGAGGAGCTCTCTCCAATTATCTCCCAAAGGATTCAAGCTCCAAAAATATAATAGAATGAGAATATGAGAGATTTCAGAGATTTCAGAGATAATGAAATAGAAAAACCCTAAAAACTATTTATAAAGTCTCCAAAAACGTGCAGGGGCTAAAGTTGCAAATAGGGAAGTCTTCTGGGTTGATTCTTCGGGCTTTAAAAACTCCAAATCGTCGAGACTTTTGCTGGGCCTTGAGTGGTGTCGAGCTACACCAAATGGTGTCGAGCGACACCAAAGGGTGTCGGTCGACACTCATGCCTTGGTCTGACACCAAAATCGTTTCTTCAGCTCTAAATCTCCGGTTTAGCTCCAGAATGATTCCTTTTCTCCAATTTCGTCCCGAACGTGTAAAAACCTGAAAAGACTCAAAAAGATACTAGAAACAGTGAAAAGACTCTAAAACTAACACGTAAATCACGGCTAAAAACCGGTAAAATCCGTGATATATCAACTCCCCCAGACTTAGCTTTTGCTTGCCCTCAAGCAAAACACAAAAACCGAACCCGTGGAAGAAGTTTGAAAACACGAAAACTCCCAATTTTTCTAGCCTATTACCTTGATCATTCAAACCAAATCCAAATGTCTAGCAGATCGCATCAAATCCTAACCACCATGTAATTCTCCGCAAGCATTCTCAACATCTCAAATTCCAAACCAAATTCGACAACTATATCCTATAGCCCTCATCGCATAAATCTCATCAATAAAATTAGTATTCAAGAACCTTCTAGACTCATTCCCGTACTATACCATGATAAATCAACCATTTCAATATTTTCCTGGTACTCTTTCTCTCCCCCAGACTTATTCTTTTTCAAACCAATTTTTTTTTAGCTTCAGAGGTGTAGGCGAATAATGGTATCATCGGAAATTTTCCTAACCTCGCTTCCAACCTTCGTGTGATCATTCCTCTTGAAGTAAAATAATGAGATCACGGGAAATTTTCCTATCTCTTTACTCCAAAAGAAAATCATCTAAATCTTTTTTTTTTTTTTTTTGAATAAGGGAGAGGAGCACCATTCTTTTTCCACATTGGTCTCATTTATCAGGTATGAACGAGGAGTCAAGTTATGAGAATACTAACCGTATTAACGAGGTGAAGATCATGAAATTTGCTCAGGCTTTAGCGGATTGTGTTGGAAACGTGAATGTCCTCTGGTCTATCGATTAACTCTCTGGATTTTCCATTAGTCGGATTGAATTGAATCTGCAGCATTAAACTAACCAGGCAATATTCTAGAGAAAAATATCATAATTTCCAACAAAAATTTTGACTCAATAAAACGACTCAAAAGAATTGAAAAATAAGAATAAGAATCAAAAAGAAAAACATAGTTAGTAACTGCCTCCCCCAGACTTAAACGACACTGTCCCCAGTGGCATTCAAACCCGAAGTTAGCGAATATAAAAATAAAAGAAAAATAAAAAGAAATAAAAGAAAAACAAAAAACATACCAGTGGGTTGCCTCCCACTAAGCGCTTATTTTCAGTCATTAGCTTGATTATGTCGGGATTCTGGCATCAGGTGGATCAGATGGTGGCAGTAGATACTTCCGAGAAAAACGTCTCATCATCCATGGTGGTGTGTCAGCAGTCGGTATGTGAGGTTGTCCAAGGAAGTAAGTGACATCAGCAGGGCGGGACTTAGGTATGGGTGGGATACTCCTTTTTCCAGCACAATCATCAAAAGAACGAACAAGCGCTCGACGAGAAACTCGTGGCTTGCTTAACCGTGAAACAGTCTTGAAAATTTTAAAAGTCTTATTGATGAAATCAGGAGGTTTAGGTGGAGAACACGAGTACCTCAGCTTTTTAGGAGAAGGATGGAGTGGGAGAGGTGCAGTGGTTAACGTGACAACAGTTCTGGGACTTGCAGTAGTGATTACAGCGCAAAAAGTATCTTTGTTGGAAAACGCTGGTTTTGCCCGTATGGGGTGTCGATCGAAAAAGATGGTGTCAACTTGCCCTTACACCTGCTTCACAAGATTCAATTGACTCGCTACAAAAGAAGATAGTTGTGATCGATGGAAATTGAGAAGAGAAGGAAGACACGACTTGCAGGATATGTCTTGAAGCATACGAAAATCATCAAATTGTTATATGTATGCCTTGTGGTCATGATTTTTGTGTTGATTGTCTTGTTAATTGGCTACAAATGAATGGTATATGTCCTCTATGTCGTTACATTTTACCTTAAACAATATATAGTTTTTGATTTTGTACGTAATTTTAACATGAAATTATACAACATTATATTCTTACTACAAACAATCTAAAGTTCTCACAACTCAGTTTCATGTGGTTACACATAGATCCAACAAAACGTCCGTTAGCCATTATAAGCAATGATACAAACTAACAACGAAGAAAATAAATAAGAGATGCGACCTGAACAACCATAATGTCACGTCAACACAAATCAACTCAACCTACAATATTTTTTCTATCCTAATGTCATGATGTTTGTTCTCATATAATTATCCATCAGAAAAACTTCTTTTGAATGTTAAATTTAAAATTCCAGATCCAAAAATTATTGGGCAGTAAAAGAACTACATCTATTCCAACAACTATAGATCTAATGGCTTAAATTATATGTATTCGAGTAGACTATTGTATGCATCTAATCTAAGTCAGAGTAGCAAACTTAGGGACATTATTAATTTGTGTGTAGGGAACAAAGAAAGCATCAAACACACATTTAGTATTGACTTCTATATCATTTATATAAAGAACCATACACCTCTCATTCCAAAGAGACTTTCGAAATACGAGAAAGTAGAAAAAAATATCACTTCTTAAAACAAAATAAAAGTAATATAAACAGAATATTTTATTAGATGATATAAGAAAATCGATGAAACATATTCAAGCATCACGTTATATTCACACGACAAACAAAACAATCCAAGATTCATAAATCCATAATTACTATCCATATTTACATATTAATCTTTTTTACTAGTTGATAACGTCAGCGTAATAGATTATAATCTGAACCGTTAAATATTTTTTCTTTTTAATCTGTACAGTGATTTTTTTTTCTATTTTTTAACGCTGATGACGTCATTAGGTTTTTGTTGTTCCTTTACATTTTACAATAGTCTATCGTCTTCTCTGTTGATATATAGATTTTGTTAGAAATTCAATTTGGCAAATTTAGAAAATCTTGTAAATGTGTTGTAATGAGTCATTGAGTTAGTGTTCTTGGTTTGTATTTCGTTATGTGAACACATATCTTTTTATTGATGCATTGATTTTGTCAACATGAATTTGTAGGCAAGATGGAGGACCAGAGAAAACCCATTACAAATAATATGCATCTGGCGAAGAAGTTCCCCATGTGGAAAGTTGATCCACAAGTAGAAACACTTGTTGAAGCCACGTGCTTCAAACATTTTCTACAGTTTCACGAAGGAAAGTCTTTCACCCTAAATTTGTCACTCTTCACTGCCTTGGCATACTTCTACGATAGAAAGGAGAGTGTATTTTCCTTCGGGGATAATAAGTCATTTTTTGTTGACTTTAGTCTCGAAGATGTTTTATACATAACTGGCCTTTCGATTGACGAGGACTCGGTATTTCTCTGTAATTACTATTACTATTTTCCTCATTACTATTTTTTTCACTATTGATTATTGTATTCTCAATTGGGATGCAGGTGACTGGAGTTGAGAATGTCTCTGCTCTTGTAATTGCACAAGAATTAAATATACTTGAAACAGAGGTGGAGACCTTATATTTCAAGAGAAAAGATGCACATAAAAATGTCCGCTGGATCTCAATATGCTGCGAACAAGATTTGAAAAAGTTCCCGAGGGGTCTCGTGACTGTGATGCTTATCTAAAGGCTTACCTGCTGTATTTGTTAGGCACTGTCATAATGCCTAACAATACCGAAGGGGTTTCTCCTATCTAGTTACCTCTCCTGGGTAGAAACATAGTTAACAATTACGCTTGGGGGGCCGCGATGGTGGGATTCCTAAAAGATTCATTGAATGACACCAAGGCTCTTCTTGATCAGAGGAAAACCGGAAGCATATCTAGGTTTGTTTATGCTATCATGGTAAGGTCTTTATTTAATGAAGTGAAAATTAATTACTTTAATTCATAATACATACTCACAATTCTTGTTCTATGTTACTTTATTGTAGGTGTTTGCTTTATAAAGGTTTGCATGCGTCCATGAGGAACTCTCTCTA
This sequence comes from Arabidopsis lyrata subsp. lyrata, assembly GCF_000004255.2. Lineage (NCBI taxonomy): Eukaryota > Viridiplantae > Streptophyta > Magnoliopsida > Brassicales > Brassicaceae > Arabidopsis > Arabidopsis lyrata. The sequence continues at coordinate 20,122,467 of NW_003302553.1, forward strand.
ACTCCTCCAGCCAAAAAAATTCCTCTTATGTTAGCATGGATGGATGTTTTGTCCAAAGCCCCAGTGAAGGGAACCAGGATAGAAACATTCCGAGATTTGCTTCAGAATATGAAGAGAGATGAGGTAATACTTTATTTTAGGATATAAACTGCAAATATATTGTGATGTATTCTTCTTGTAAGTTAAATGCTTGATTATATTTATGCAGGTTGTTTGGCAGCCCTATCATGATTTTGGTGAATTATCCGATGAGTTCAAAGATCAGTTGTCGATGATCTATCTGCGGGTTCCGTGTATTTGTTTCAATGCGGTCGCCTACAACCGTCCGGACAAATGCTTTAGGCAACTCGGACTGAAGAAATCAGAGTTGCAACGTCTATCGAGAAGCAGGAGTAAACATACGAAAGTAAAGTTTAGCCAACATAAAGGACAAGATTGGCGAGCTGTGCGTCCGTTTTACAGAAAAGTGAATGAAGAGTGGGATAACCGCCATAACTATTCTGTGAGGAAATCTGAAGCTCCACAGCAGGTAATTTCAAGTTTTTTTTCCAGTAACCGCCATAACAAGTTTGTTTTAATTTGACACTTTGTGATGCCATAGTATGTCCCACTTACCAACAGAGGTAGACATTGGTGATGCCATAGTATCTGATCATTTGTTTGTTGCGTTAAATTTTTTTTTTTATATAAAGAAGTTTAAAGTTATATTTTCATTCATTTAGATAGAAGGGTATAGACTCTTTAGCGGAAAATTAATTCATAATGTTTGCATCTTTTTGCTGAAAATAACTATTAGGGAAGAGGAGATGAGTCTCAACCAGTTCCAATTCCCTAATTGCTGAAAATAACTATTAGGGAATTTGGTTCAACAATTGAATTATTTCCAGTTTGTTTTGTACATCATTCTTTTGAATAACTGGCAGGGAAGACAACCTCCATCTCATGCAAGCCCAAGTCATCATAACAATGACGGTAATGAGGTGATGTTATACTATTTAACACAAACGAAAGTAGAGTGCCATAGTTTAAAGATATACTGTTTGTACATCATTCTTTTTTTTAACACAAGTGCCTCATGAAACACATGTGTGTTATATAATGTGTTTCTTTTACTAACAGAAGTGCCTCATGGAACCCGCTTGGTCTATATATTTAGATTCTGTGTTTTTATTTTCTGTGGCTAAAACTTTGTTAATGTTGAGTCACAGCCTCATGTTGAGCCGAACCTATATGTGGAGCAGCCACAGCCACAGCCTGATGATGTTGAGCAGCCACCCCAAAATTTCCCTTCTCATGAAGTAGTTGAAGAAGATCAAACTTCCACTTTTCATGAAGAATATTATCAAACTTTCCCTTTTCATGAAGTAGTTGAAGAAGAGCGACAGTCTCGTCAAGAAGACGAGGAGGACGAAGAGGACGAAGAGGAGGAGGAGGACGAAGAGGACGAAGAGGATGTTGAGCCACAGCCTGATGATGTTGAGTCACAGTCTCGTCAAGAGCGACAGTCTCGTGAAGACGAGGAGGACGAAGAGGACGAAGAGGAGGAGGAGGACGAAGAGGACGAAGAGGATGTTGAGGACGAAGAGGTGTTAGTAGAGAAGCCAGCAGATAATAGGCGTACTACTCGGGAAAAAACCCCAATAAACTATTTTTGCCCGAGTGGAAAGCGTCCAGCTCCACAGAAGTGCTGGAGGAGTTGTGGTTTCACTTAGTATCACCATTCACACATACCTTTTTTTTTAATTTAAAAATGTAAAAATGGAGTTGTGAGGATCATTCACACATACCTTTTTTTTAATATGTCCAAAACTACATGTTGTTTTTTTCACCATTCAAACATTCTCCCACACCGCTTGTTTTTTTATTAACTGCACTTGTTCCGCATAGTGTATTTCTCTCATATTAACCTCCTTTAAACCGTAGTTAAACTGCACCGCATCACTTAATCCGCTTGTTGTGCACCGCTCAATCCGTTGTCACAATTCAGAGCCAGTATGCGGAATATGTGCGGATATAGTAGTTCGGATAATTTATGAATGATGAAAAATAATATGCGGTGCGGTACAAATATTTGAATGGTGAAGAGTAAAACAAACGGTTCAGTATATATATTTTAAATAAATATATTATAAATAAAACTTAATTAATGATAATAGTGTAATTATAAATAATATGTATTGCCTCAATTCGATTACATGTCCCTCCTGGAAGTTAAACTCTGTGCATCCGATTTAAAATGGTTGCTAACTTTTCTTGAGCACTGCCCGAATCTTAAATCCCTCGAATTGGTGATGATCTGCAATAAACCCTATGATTTGATCTCGTCTCTAAGATGATTCCGCACATTTTTTCATTGTGTGTTTGCCAACTTGCCCTTACACCTGCTTCACAAGATTCAATTGACTCGCTACAAAAGAAGATAGTTGTGATCGATGGAAATTGAGAAGAGAAGGAAGACACGACTTGCAGGATATGTCTTGAAGCATACGAAAATCATCAAATTATTATATGTATGCCTTGATGTCATGATTTTTGTGTTGATTGTCTTGTTAATTGGCTACAAATGAATGGTATATGTCCTCTATGTCGTTACATTTTACCTTAAACAATATATAGTTTTTGATTTTGTACGTAATTTTAACATGAAATTATACAACATTATATTTTTACTACAAACAATCTAAAGTTCTCACAACTCAGTTTCATGTGGTTACACATAGATCCAACAAAACGTCCGTTAGCCGTTATAAGCAATGATACAAACTAACAACGAAGAAAATAAATAAGAGATGCGACCTGAACAACCATAATGTCACGTCAACACAAATCAACTCAACCTACAATATTTTTTCTATCCTAATGTCATAATGTTTGTTCTGTTATAATTATCCATCAGAAAAACTTCTCTTGAATGTTAAATTTATAGTTCTAGATCCAAAAATTATTGGGCAGTAAAAGATCTACATCTATTACAACAACTATAGATCTAATGGCTTAAATTATATGAATTCGAGTAGACTATTATATGCATCTACTCTAAGTCAGAGTAGCAAGCTTAGGGACATTATCAATTTGTGTGTAGGGAACGAAGAAAGCATCAAACACACATTTAGTATTGACTTCTATATCATTTATATAAAGAACCATATACCTCTCATTCCAAAGAGACTTTAGAAATACGAGAAAGTAGAAAAAATATCACTTCTTAAAACAAAATAAAAGTAATATAAACAGAATATTTTATTAGATGATATAAGAAAATCGATGAAACATATTCAAGCATCACATTATATTCACACGACAAACAAAACAATCCAAGATTCATAAATCCATAATTACTATCCATATTTACATATTAATCTTTTTTACACGTTGATAACGTCAGCGTAATAGATTATAATATGAACCGTTAAATGTTTTTTATTTTTAATCTGTACCGTGATTTTTTTTTTCTTTTTTTTTTAACTCTGATGACGTCATTAGGTTTTTGTTGTTCCTTTACATTTTACAATAGTCTATCGTCTTCTCTGTTGATATATAGATCTTGTTAGAAATTCAATTTGGCAAATTTAGAAAATCTTGTAAATGTGTTGTAATGAGTCATTGAGTTAGTGTTCTTGGTTTGTATTTCGTTATGTGAACACATCTGTTTTTATTGATGCATTTGTAGGCAAGATGGAGGACCAGAGAAAACCCATTACAAATAATATGCATCTGGCGAAGAAGTTCCCCATGTGGAAAGTTGATCCACAAGTAGAAACACTTGTTGAAGCCACGTGCTTCCAACATTTTTTGCGGTTTCACGAAGGAAAGTCTTTCACCCTAAATTTGTCACTCCTCACTGCCTTGGCATACTTCTACGATAGAAAGGAGAGTGTATTTTTCTTCGGGGGTAATAAGTCATTTTTTGTTGACTTTAGTCTCGAAGATGTTTTATACATGACTGGCCTTTCGATTGACGAGGACCTGGTATTTCTCTGTAATTACTATTACTATTTTCCTCATTACTATTTTTTTCACTATTGATTATTGTATTCTCAATTGGGATTCAGGTGACTGGAGTTGAGAATGTCTCTGCTCTTGTAATTGCACAAGAATTAAATATACTTGAAACAGAGGAGGAGACCTTATATTTCAAGAGAAAAGACGCACATAAAAATGTCTGCTGGATCTCAATATGCTGCGAACAAGATTTGAAAAAGTTCCCGAGGGGTGTCGTGACTGTGATGCTTATCTAAAGGCTTACCTGCTGTATTTGTTAGGCACTGTCATAATGCCTAACAATACCGAAGGGGTTTCTCCTATCTATTTACCTCTCCTGGGTAAAACCACAGTTAACAAGTACGCTTGGGGGGCCGCGATGGTGGGATTCCTAAAAGATTCATTGAATGACACCAAGGCTCTTCTTGATCAGAGGAAAACCGGAAGCATATCTGGGTTTCTTTATGCTATCATGGTAAGGTCTTTATTTAATGAAGTGAAAATTAATTACTTTAATTCATAATACATACTCACAATTCTTGTTCTATGTTACTTTATTGTAGGTGTTTGCTTTAGAAAGGTTTGCATGCGTCCGTGAGGAACTCTCTCTAACTCCTCCAGCCAAAAAAATTCCTCTTATGTTAGCCTGGATGGATGTTTTGTCCAAAGCCCCAGTGAAGGGAACCAGGATAGAAACATTCCGAGATTTGCTTCAGAATATGAAGAGAGATGAGGTAATACTTTATTTTAGGATATAAACTGCAAATATATTGTGATGTATTCTTCTTGTAAGTTAAATGCTTGATTATATTTATGCAGGTTGTTTGGCAGCCCTATCATGATTTTGGTGAATTATCCGATGAGTTCAAAGATCAGTTGTCGATGATCTATCTGCGGGTTCCGTGTATTTGTTTCAATGCGGTCGCCTACAACCGTCCGGACAAATGCTTTAGGCAACTCGGACTGAAGAAATCAGAGTTGCAACGTCTATCGAGAAGCAGGAGTAAACATACGAAAGTTAAGTTTAGCCAACATAAAGGACAAGATTGGCGAGCTGTGCGTCCGTTTTACAGAAAAGTGAATGAAGAGTGGGATAACCGCCATAACTATTCCGTGAGGAAATCTGAAGCTCCACAGCAGGTAATTTCAAGTTTTTTTCCAGTAACCGTCATAACAAGTTTGTTTTAATTTGACACTTTGTGATGCCATAGTATGTCCCACATACCAAGAGAGGTAGGCATTGGTGATGCCATAGTATCTGATCAGTTGTTTATTGCGTTAAATTTTATTTTTTTTATATAAAGAAGTTTAAAGTTATATGTTCATTCATTTAGATAGAAGGGTATAGACTCTTTAGCGGAAAATTAATTCATAACGTTTGCATCTTTTTGCTGAAAATAACTATTAGGGAAGAGGAGATGAGTCTCAACCAGTTCCAATTCCCTAATTGCTGAAAATAGCTATTAGGGAATTTGGTTCAACAATTGAATTATTTCCAGTTTGTTTTGTACATCATTCTTTTGAATAACTGGCAGGGAAGACAACCTTCATCTCATGCAAGCCCAAGTCAACATATCAGTGACAGTAATGAGGTGATGTTATACTGTTTAACACAAACGAAAGTAGAGTGCCATAGTTTAAGGATATATTGTTTGTACATCATTCTTTTTTTTAACACAAGTGCCTCATGAAACACATGTGTGTTATATAATGTGTTTCTTTTACTAACAGAAGTGCCTCATGGAACCCGCTTGGTCTATATATTTAGATTCTGTGTTTTTCTTTTCTGTGGCTAAAACTTTGTTGATGTTGAGTCACAGCCTCATATTGAGCCGAACCTATATGTGGAGCAGCCACAGCCACAGCCTGATGATGTTGAGCAGCCACCCCAAAATTTCCCTTCTCATAAAGTAGTTGAAGAAGATCAAACTTCCCCTTTTCATGAAGAATATTATCAAACTTTCCCTTTTCATGAAGTAGTTGAAGAAGAGCGACAGTCTCGTCAAGAAACAACGAGGACGACAAAGAGGAAGAAGAGGAGGAGGAGGACGAAGAGGACGAAGAGGATGTTGAGCCACAGCCTGATGATGTTGAGTCACAGTCTCGTCAAGAGCGACAGTCTCGTGAAGACGAGGAGGACGAAGAGGAGGAGGAGGACAAAGAGGACGAAGAGGATGTTGAGGACGAAGAGGTGTTAGTAGAGAAGCCTGCAGATAATAGGCGTAGTACTCGGGAAAAAAACCCAATAAACTATTTTTGCCCGAGTGGAAAGCGTCCAGCTCCACAGAGGTGCTGGAGGAATTGTGGTTTCACTTAGTATCACCATTCACACATACTTTTTTTTTTATTTAAAAATGTAAAAATGGAGTTGTGAGGATCATTCAGACATACCTTTTTTTAATATGTCCAAAACTACATGTTGTTTTTTTCACCATTCAAACATTCTCCCACACCGCTTGTTTTTTTTATTAACTGCACTTGTTCCGCATAGTGCATTTCTCTCATATTAACCTCCTTTAAACCGTAGTTAAACAGCACCGCATCACTTAATCCGCTTGTTCTGCACTGCTCAATCCGCTGTCACAATTCAGAGCCAGTATCCGGAATATGTGCGGATATAGTAGTGCGGATAATTTATGAATGATGAAAAATAATATGCGGTGCGGTCCAAATATTTGAATGGTGAAGAGTAAAACAAACGGTTTGGTATATATATTTTAAATAAATATATTATAAATAAAATTTAATTAATGATAATAGTGTAATTATAAATAATTTGTATTGGCTCAATTCGATTACATGTCCCGCCTGGAAGTTACACTCTGTGCATCCGATTTAAAATGGTTGCCAACTTTTCTTGAGCACTGCCCGAATCTTAAATCCCTCGAATTGGTGATGATCTGCAATAAACCCTATGATTTGATCTCGTTTCTAAGATGATTCCGCATATTTTTTCATTGTGTGTTTGCCAACTTGCCCTTGCACCTGCTTCACAAGATTCAATTGACTCGATACAAAAGAAGATAGTTGTGATCAATGAAAATTGAGAAGAGAAGGAAGACACCACTTGCAGGATATGTCTTGAAGCATATGAAAATCATCAAATTGTTATATGTATGCCTTGTGGTCATGATTTTTGTGTTGATTGTCTTGTTAATTGGCTACAAATTAATGGTATATGTCTTCTATGTCGTTACATTTTACCTTAAATAATATATAGTTTTTGATTTTGTACGTACTTTTAACATAAAATTATACAACATTATATTTTTACTACAAACAATCTAAAGTTCTCACAACTCAGTTTCATGTGGTTACACATAGATCCAACAAAACGTCCGTTAGCCGTTATAAGCAATGATACAAACTAACAACGAAGAAAATAAATAAGAGATGCGACCTGAACAACCATAATGTCACGACAACACAAATCAACTCAACCTACAATATTTTTTCTATCCTAATGTCATGATGTTTGTTCTCTTATAATTATCCATCAGAAAAACTTCTCTTGAATGTTAAATTTATAATTCCAGATCCAAAAATTATTGGGCAGTAAAAGATCTACATCTATTCCAACAACTATAAATCTAATGGCTTAAATTATATGAATTCGAGTAGACTATTGTATGCATCTAATATAAGTCAGAGTAGCGAACTTAGGGACATTATTAATTTGTGTGTAGGAAACAAAGAAAGCATCAAACACACATTTAGTATTGACTTCTATATCATTTATATAAAGAACCATACACCTCTCATTCCAAAGAGACTTTAGAAATACGAGAAAGTAGAAAAAAATATCACTTCTTAAAACAAAATAAAAGTAATATAAACAGAATATTTTATTAGATGATATAAGAAAATCGATGAAACATATTCAAGCATCACGTTATATTCACACGACAAACAAAACAATCCAAGATTCATAAATCCATAATTACTATACATATTTACATATTAATCTTTTTTACACGTTGATAATTTCAGCGTAATAGATTATAATCTGAACCGTTAAATGTTTTTTATTTTTAATCTGTACCGTGATTTTTTTTTTCTTTTTTTTTAACGCTGATGACGTCATTAGGTTTTTGTTGTTTCTTTACATTTTACAATAGTCTATCGTCTTCTCTGTTGATATATAGATCTTGTTAGAAATTCAATTTGGCAAATTTAGATTATCTTGTAAATGTGTTGTAATGAGTCATTAAGTTAGTGTTCTTGGTTTGTATTTCGTTATGTGAACACTTCTCTTTTTATTGATGCATTGATTTTGTCAACATGAATTTGTAGGCAAGATGGAGGACCAGAGAAAACCCATTACAAATAATATGCATCTGGCGAAGAAGTTCCCCATGTGGAAAGTTGATCCACAAGTAGAAACACTTGTTGAAGCCACGTGCTTCAAACATTTTTCTGCGGTTTCACGAAGGAAAGTCTTTCACACTAAATTTGTCACTCCTCACTGCCTTGGCATACTTCTATGATAGAAAGGAGAGTGTATTTACCTTCGGGGATAATAAGTCATTTTTTGTTGACTTTAGTCTCGAAGATGTTTTATACATAACTGGCCTTTCGATTGACGGGGACCCGGTATTTCTCTGTAATTACTATTACTATTTTCCTCATTACTATTTTTCTCACTATTGATTATTGTATTTTCAATTGGGATTCAGGTGACTGGAGTTGAGAGTGTCTCTGCTCTTGTAATTGCACAAGAATTAAATATACTTGAAACAGAGGTGGACGCCTTATATTTCAAGAGAAAAGACGCACATAAAAATGTCCGCCTGGATCTCAATATGCTTCGAACAAGATTTGAAAAAGTTCCCGAGGGGTGTCGTGACTGTGATGCTTATCTAAAGGCTTACCTGCTGTATTTGTTAGGCACTGTCATAATGCCTAACAATACCGAAGGGGTTTCTCCAATCTATTTACCTTTCCTGGGTAAAACCACAGTTAACAAGTACGCTTGGGGCGCCGCGATGGTGGGATTCCTAAAAGATTCATTGATAGACACCAAGGCTCTTCTTGATCAGAGGAAAACCGGAAGCATATCTGGGTTTGTTTATGCTATCATGGTAAGGTCTTTATTTAATGAAGTGAAAATTAATTACTTTAATTCATAATACATACTCACAATTCTTGTTCTATGTTACTTTATTGTAGGTGTTTGCTTTAGAAAGGTTTGCATGCGTCCGTGCGGAACTCTCTCTAACTCCTCCAGCCAAAAAAATTCCTCTTATGTTAGCCTGGATGGATGTTTTGTCCAAAGCCCCAGTGAAGGGAACCAGGATAGAAACATTCCGAGATTTGCTTCAGAATATGAAGAGAGATGAGGTAATACTTTATTTTAGGATATAAACTGCAAATATATTGTGATGTATTCTTCTTGTAAGTTAAATGCTTGATTATATTTATGCAGGTTGTTTGGCAGCCCTACCATGATTTTGGTGAATTATCCGATGAGTTCAAAGATCAGTTGTCGATGATCTATCTGCGGGTTCCGTGTATTTGTTTCAATGCGGTCGCCTACAACCGTCCGGACAAATGCTTTAGGCAACTCGGACTGAAGAAATCAGAGTTGCAACGTCTATCGAGAAGCAGGAGTAAACATACGAAAGTAAAGTTTAGCCAACATAAAGGACAAGATTGGCGAGCTGTGCGTCCGTTTTACAGAAAAGTGAATGAAGAGTAGGATAACCGCCATAACTATTCTGTGAGGAAATCTGAAGCTCCACAGCAGGTAATTTCAAGTTTTTTTTCCAGTAACCGCCATAACAAGTTTGTTTTAATTTGACACTTTGTGATGCCATAGTATGTCCCACTTACCAACAGAGGTAGACATTGGTGATGCCATAGTATCTGATCAGTTGTTTGTTGCGTTAAATTTTTTTTTTTTATATAAAGAAGTTTAAAGTTATATTTTCATTCATTTAGATAGAAGGGTATAGACTCTTTAGCGGAAAATTAATTCATAATGTTTGCATCTTTTTGCTGAAAATAACTATTAGGGAAGAGGAGATGAGTCTCAACCAGTTCCAATTCCCTAATTGCTGAAAATAACTATTAGGGAATTTGGTTCAACAATTGAATTATTTCCAGTTTGTTTTGTACATCATTCTTTTGAATAACTGGCAGGGAAGACAACCTCCATCTCATGCAAGCCCAAGTCATCATAACAATGACGGTAATGAGGTGATGTTATACTATTTAACACAAACGAAAGTAGAGTGCCATAGTTTAAAGATATACTGTTTGTACATCATTCTTTTTTTTAACACAAGTGCCTCATGAAACACATGTGTGTTATATAATGTGTTTCTTTTACTAACAGAAGTGCCTCATGGAACCCGCTTGGTCTATATATTTAGATTCTGTGTTTTTATTTTCTGTGGCTAAAACTTTGTTAATGTTGAGTCACAGCCTCATGTTGAGCCGAACCTATATGTGGAGCAGCCACAGCCACAGCCTGATGATGTTGAGCAGCCACCCCAAAATTTCCCTTCTCATGAAGTAGTTGAAGAAGATCAAACTTCCACTTTTCATGAAGAATATTATCAAACTTTCCCTTTTCATGAAGTAGTTGAAGAAGAGCGACAGTCTCGTCAAGAAGACGAGGAGGACGAAGAGGACGAAGAGGAGGAGGAGGACGAAGAGGACGAAGAGGATGTTGAGCCACAGCCTGATGATGTTGAGTCACAGTCTCGTCAAGAGCGACAGTCTCGTGAAGACGAGGAGGACGAAGAGGACGAAGAGGAGGAGGAGGACGAAGAGGACGAAGAGGATGTTGAGGACGAAGAGGTGTTAGTAGAGAAGCCAGCAGATAATAGGCGTACTACTCGGGAAAAAACCCCAATAAACTATTTTTGCCCGAGTGGAAAGCGTCCAGCTCCACAGAAGTGCTGGAGGAGTTGTGGTTTCACTTAGTATCACCATTCACACATACCTTTTTTTTTAATTTAAAAATGTAAAAATGGAGTTGTGAGGATCATTCACACATACCTTTTTTTTAATATGTCCAAAACTACATGTTGTTTTTTTCACCATTCAAACATTCTCCCACACCGCTTGTTTTTTTATTAACTGCACTTGTTCCGCATAGTGCATTTCTCTCATATTAACCTCCTTTAAACCGTAGTTAAACTGCACCGCATCACTTAATCCGCTTGTTGTGCACCGCTCAATCCGTTGTCACAATTCAGAGCCAGTATGCGGAATATGTGCGGATATAGTAGTTCGGATAATTTATGAATGATGAAAAATAATATGCGGTGCGGTACAAATATTTGAATGGTGAAGAGTAAAACAAACGGTTCAGTATATATATTTTAAATAAATATATTATAAATAAAACTTAATTAATGATAATAGTGTAATTATAAATAATATGTATTGCCTCAATTCGATTACATGTCCCTCCTGGAAGTTAAACTCTGTGCATCCGATTTAAAATGGTTGCCAACTTTTCTTGAGCACTGCCCGAATCTTAAATCCCTCGAATTGGTGATGATCTGCAATAAACCCTATGATTTGATCTCGTCTCTAAGATGATTCCGCACATTTTTTCATTGTGTGTTTGGCAACTTGCCCTTACACCTGCTTCACAAGATTCAATTGACTCGCTACAAAAGAAGATAGTTGTGATCGATGGAAATTGAGAAGAGAAGGAAGACACGACTTGCAGGATATGTCTTGAAGCATACGAAAATCATCAAATTATTATATGTATGCCTTGATGTCATGATTTTTGTGTTGATTGTCTTGTTAATTGGCTACAAATGAATGGTATATGTCCTCTATGTCGTTACATTTTACCTTAAACAATATATAGTTTTTGATTTTGTACGTAATTTTAACATGAAATTATACAACATTATATTTTTACTACAAACAATCTAAAGTTCTCACAACTCAGTTTCATGTGGTTACACATAGATCCAACAAAACGTCTGTTAGCCGTTATAAGCAATGATACAAACTAACAACGAAGAAAATAAATAAGAGATGCGACCTGAACAACCATAATGTCACGTCAACACAAATCAACTCAACCTACAATATTTTTTCTATCCTAATGTCATGATGTTTGTTCTGTTATAATTATCCATCAGAAAAACTTCTCTTGAATGTTAAATTTATAGTTCTAGATCCAAAAATTATTGGGCAGTAAAAGATCTACATCTATTACAACAACTATAGATCTAATGGCTTAAATTATATGAATTCGAGTAGACTATTATATGCATCTACTCTAAGTCAGAGTAGCAAGCTTAGGGACATTATTAATTTGTGTGTAGGGAACGAAGAAAGCATCAAACACACATTTAGTATTGACTTCTATATCATTTATATAAAGAACCATATACCTCTCATTCCAAAGAGACTTTAGAAATACGAGAAAGTAGAAAAAATATCACTTCTTAAAACAAAATAAAAGTAATATAAACAGAATATTTTATTAGATGATATAAGAAAATCGATGAAACATATTCAAGCATCACGTTATATTCACACGACAAACAAAACAATCCAAGATTCATAAATCCATAATTACTATCCATATTTACATATTAATCTTTTTTACACGTTGATAACGTCAGCGTAATAGATTATAATATGAACCGTTAAATGTTTTTTATTTTTAATCTGTACCGTGATTTTTTTTTTCTTTTTTTTAACTCTGATGACGTCATTAGGTTTTTGTTGTTCCTTTACATTTTACAATAGTCTATCGTCTTCTCTGTTGATATATAGATCTTGTTAGAAATTCAATTTGGCAAATTTAGAAAATCTTGTAAATGTGTTGTAATGAGTCATTGAGTTAGTGTTCTTGGTTTGTATTTCGTTATGTGAACACATATCTTTTTATTGATGCATTGATTTTGTCAACATGAATTTGTAGGCAAGATGGAGGACCAGAGAAAACCCATTACAAATAATATGCATCTGGCGAAGAAGTTCCCCATGTGGAAAGTTGATCCACAAGTAGAAACACTTGTTGAAGCCACGTGCTTCAAACATTTTTCTGCGGTTTCACGAAGGAAAGTCTTTCACACTAAATTTGTCACTCCTCACTGCCTTGGCATACTTCTATGATAGAAAGGAGAGTGTATTTACCTTCGGGGATAATAAGTCATTTTTTGTTGACTTTAGTCTCGAAGATGTTTATACATGACTGGCCTTTCGATTGACGAGGACCTGGTATTTCTCTGTAATTACTATTACTATTTTCCTCATTACTATTTTTCTCACTATTGATTATTGTATTCTCAATTGGGATTCAGGTGACTGGAGTTGAGAATGTCTCTGCTCTTGTAATTGCACAAGAATTAAATATACTTGAAACAGAGGTGGACGCCTTATATTTCAAGAGAAAAGACGCACATAAAAATGTCCGCCTGGATCTCAATATGCTGCGAACAAGATTTGAAAAAGTTCCCGAGGGGTGTCGTGACTGTGATGCTTATCTAAAGGCTTACCTGCTGTATTTGTTAGGCACTGTCATAATGCCTAACAATACCGAAGGGGTTTCTCCAATCTATTTACCTTTCCTGGGTAAAACCACAGTTAACAAGTACGCTTGGGGCGCCGCGATGGTGGGATTCCTAAAAGATTCATTGATAGACACCAAGGCTCTTCTTGATCAGAGGAAAACCGGAAGCATATCTGGGTTTCTTTATGCTATCATGGTAAGGTCTTTATTTAATGAAGTGAAAATTAATTACTTTAATTCATAATACATACTCACAATTCTTGTTCTATGTTACTTTATTGTAGGTGTTTGCTTTAGAAAGGTTTGCATGCGTCCGTGCGGAACTCTCTCTAACTCCTCCAGCCAAAAAAATTCCTCTTATGTTAGCCTGGATGGATGTTTTGTCCAAAGCCCCAGTGAAGGGAACCAGGATAGAAACATTCCGAGATTTGCTTCAGAATATGAAGAGAGATGAGGTAATACTTTATTTTAGGATATAAACTGCAAATATATTGTGATGTATTCTTCTTGTAAGTTAAATGCTTGATTATATTTATGCAGGTTGTTTGGCAGCCCTACCATGATTTTGGTGAATTATCCGATGAGTTCAAAGATCAGTTGTCGATGATCTATCTGCGGGTTCCGTGTATTTGTTTCAATGCGGTCGCCTACAACAGTCCGGACAAATGCTTTAGGCAACTCGGACTGAAGAAATCAGAGTTGCAACGTCTATCGAGAAGCAGGAGTAAACATACGAAAGTAAAGTTTAGCCAACATAAAGGACAAGATTGGCGAGCTGTGCGTCCGTTTTACAGAAAAGTGAATGAAGAGTAGGATAACCGCCATAACTATTCTGTGAGGAAATCTGAAGCTCCACAGCAGGTAATTTCAAGTTTTTTTTCCAGTAACCGCCATAACAAGTTTGTTTTAATTTGACACTTTGTGATGCCATAGTATGTCCCACTTACCAACAGAGGTAGACATTGGTGATGCCATAGTATCTGATCAGTTGTTTGTTGCGTTAAATTTTTTTTTTTTATATAAAGAAGTTTAAAGTTATATTTTCATTCATTTAGATAGAAGGGTATAGACTCTTTAGCGGAAAATTAATTCATAATGTTTGCATCTTTTTGCTGAAAATAACTATTAGGGAAGAGGAGATGAGTCTCAACCAGTTCCAATTCCCTAATTGCTGAAAATAACTATTAGGGAATTTGGTTCAACAATTGAATTATTTCCAGTTTGTTTTGTACATCATTCTTTTGAATAACTGGCAGGGAAGACAACCTCCATCTCATGCAAGCCCAAGTCATCATAACAATGACGGTAATGAGGTCGAT
>NW_003302553.1:20138425-20154468 GCF_000004255.2 Arabidopsis lyrata subsp. lyrata
TTTTTTTAACACAAGTGCTTCATGAAACACATGTGTGTTATATAATGTGTTTCTTTTACTAACAGAAGTGCCTCATGGAACCCACTTGGTCTATATATTTAGATTCTGTGTTTTTCTTTTCTGTGACTAAAACTTTATTGATGTTGAGTCACAGCCTCATGTTGAGCCGAACCTATATGTGGAGCAGCCACAGCCACAGCCTGATGATGTTGAGCAGCAACCCCAAAATTTCCCTTCTCATAAAGTAGTTGAAGAAGATCAAACTTCCCCTTTTCATGAAGAATATTATCAAACTTTTCCTTTTCATGAAGTAGTTGAAGAAGTGCGACAGTCACGTCAAGAAACAACGAGGAGGACGAAGAGGACGAAGAGGATGTTGAGCCACAACCTGATGATGGACTCAGTCTCGTTAAGAGCGACAGTCTCGTCAAGAGCGACAGTCTCGTGAAGACGAGGAGGACGAAGAGGACGAAGAGGAGGAGGAGGACGAAGAGGAAGAAGAGGATGTAGAGGAAGAAGAGGCGTTAGTAGAGAAACCAGCAGATAATAGGCGTAGTACTCGGGAAAAAATCCCAATAAACTATTTTTGACCGAGTGGAAAGCGTCCAGCACCACAGAGGTGCTGGAGGAATTGTGGTTTCACTTAGTATCACCATTCACACATACCTTTTTTTTTATTTAAAAATGTAAAAATGGAGTTGTGAGGATCATTCACATATACCTTTTTTTTAATATGTCCAAAACTACATGTTGGTTTTCTCACCATTCAAACATTCTCCCACACCGCTTGTTTTTTTATTAACTGCACTTGTTCCGCATAGTGCATTTCTCTCATATTAACCTTCTTTAAACCGTAGTTAAACTGCACCGCATCACTTAATCCGTTTGTTCTGCACCGCTCAATCCGCTGTCACAATTCAGAGCCAGTATGCGGAATATGTGCGGATATAGTAGTGCGGATAATTTATGAATGATGAAAAATAATATGCGGTGCGGTACAAATATTTGAATGGTGATGAGTAAAACAAACGGTTCGGTATATATATTTTAAATAAATATATTATAAATAAAACTTAATTAATGATAATAGTGTAATTGTAAATTAAAATTGTTATGTTTTATTTATATTGTTAATAAAACATTTTTACATATTATTTACGATTAAAAATAAAAAATAAATATTATTAGGAACTAAAAAAATAAATATTTTAAATTGGAAATTTTTTTAAAAATACATTTGTTTTATAAAATGTAGTGAAACAATAAATATTAAAAAAACCAACCAAAATAATACAATTCAAAATATTATTATCGTGTATGTTGATTTTTCCATACATATATGTAATATTGTCCTTTATTTGTGTCATATATTTTATATCTGCTACTTAAGTTGCTTCCATGTTATCTAAATCAGGCTCCCAATCGGTGTTGTTTATTTCAGGTTTTATCATTACTTCTGCAAAATCTGCATCTGAAAATTTTGAAATCTTGATGAAATTGCGTAATCTCATTGTCGCCATTACCACTCTCTTTTGTGCATGAATACTATATCTTGGAAATCACAAAGAATTCTTTTTTTTTTCTAAACTCCAAAATTCCCCTCGATAATAAATCATAATGAAACATGACATCGATTAAATAATTAATTATAAAAAATTTTATAACTACATAAATTTAATTAGTTATTTAATTATAAACATTTAAGAAATTAATATTAATTTTTATTATATTGTCACCTAAAAAGACTAATTTCATTAATTTTAATATTTAAAAATAAAATAATTTGATAAATAAAATATTTGAAATTTAACTAATTTAGAATTGAAAACAAGTAAAGAATCGAAAACAATTAAATATTTTTTACCATTAAAAGTGAAAGGTTGTGTATAGAAGTATGAGATTTATAAGTGAAGTGCTGTAGATGGAAGTTTTTTTAGTGTATGAATGAATAGAGTGCATGTATGTCTTTATATAGAGAATCCTGTGTTTTTTTAATTTACGGATAAAAAATAATATATAAATCAGATCCACTAAATAAATCATAGCCCATAAGTTTTTCCAGAAAAAATTAAGAAACGCACCTTACTTTTAGTCATAGGCCATAGACAGTGAATAAAAAAATGGATTTTCTATTATATATAGATTTTGCTAAATATGCAACACCAAAAAAGTGGATTTTCTATTATATATAGTCTCGTCATTCAAGACATAGTTAGATGACGAGACTAGAAACCACACTTACATAAGCAATGATTGGAGACATAAAAAGCATAATTGAGAAAAAAAAAAGTAAAAACCACTTTTTGTCATCAATCAACAAAAATATTAATAATTTTCAGCTTTTTAGGCTAAAAGAAAAAATATTGCGGATTTTAGACTGGATAATACATTGGACCGTAGTTGTACATGACATCATATCTAGAATTTGTTTCCAAATGACATCATATCTAGAATTTGTTTCCAAATCCGCAAAGCCCAATGGGTAATATTTTTTTCACTTTTATTTTGATTTTTAAATTTACTAACATTTGCTAGATATAAATTATAATTTTTTACATGACATCAATGTTTTCACTTATCTAAAATTCTGCTGGACACATCAGCAAAAAATCGTTATTTGAAAACTCTCTCTACTTCTCAGCCGCCGACAAAAAATTCTCGTTGTGATGCTGGAGAGCGGCGGTTTCTTTAGCACCGGCTCTAGTGTCTCCCATGTTTCCTTAATTTCTTTTGTTTTCTCATTGGATCTTACTTTGCAGGTGGTGTATAGATGTAACTCTTCTCGTGTCGGTGGTTGCGGCCGTTTCTTCCTTTAACAGTGTGGCTCGTCAGAGAGATCGCAGTGGTAGATTAGTTTTGTATTATCTCGCTTGAGAAGATGTTGTGGTGGTTCTGTGGTGATCCATAGAAATTTGAGACGGTTTTTGCCGTACTGGTTCATGGTTTTGGCTTATTGGTGCTAAGGAGAATTCTCGTGACTCGGGTTTAACATTTGATCGTTCCGGTCTTTGAAGGTGTCCGTGTTTGTCCTTTTCATGCTTTTCATGTGGTTAGATGGTTTTCCTGTCTGCGGAATTTTAGTTTTTGTTTGGGGAGTCACTTGGTGTTCTCGATTGTTGAGTTAAAAGTGGTCTAAGCGGCAAGATCTGTGGAGGGTACTGATTTCAGTGAAGATGATGGTTTCGGATCAGTTAAATCATCGGTTGGTTCTGAAAGTGCAGATATTGTTGGAACAGGTGTGAAGCTGTTGGAACAGGTGTGAAGCTGTTGGAACGAAAGATCATAACGAGATTTAGTCTTTCATAATGTTATGTTACGGCCACGTTGGTCGTGGGCTATTGTTCAAGTTAAGCCCAATCTCTTGTAGAGACTTGAAGCGTGGCTTAAGTTGTCTAGGGTTTTTGGCACTTGATATAAATACCAAGAGACGGCAACATGAAGACTTGCGCGTCTAGGGTTTATCGAGAGAGGCACACATGTGTGTGTGACGTCGCCCCATCAACAAGATAGAGAGATCTTTTGATGGTTTTGTTGAGAAGCTATACTCGTCGGAAAAGACAATAGGAGTAGTAGATTTCTTTCATTGTAATTCTAGAAAAGAGTGGTGGATACCATATAGCAATTGTAGGTTGCGGCCTTTTCTAGTGAATGGTTTCTGGACTTGGTCCCGGGGATGTAGGTTAACCGAACCCCGTTAACAAATCTCTTGTGTCTCATTTACTTTATGCACAAACGAACTCGCTACACTCTCTCATCATACAAACGTATAGAACTAGCACACTTAGCAATTTCAATTGGTATCAGAGCGGGTTCTCGACAGAGATCCGTTCTCGTTTCGGGTATGGTCCTGGATGTGTGGCTAGCAGAGAGAAAGAAGAAACATGTTCATGAACGTTTAAGAAGAGAATTAATTTGGGAACGTTACGACAAGCTTCAAGCGTTTATGATTTGGGATTATCTCAGGTTCTTAGGTATGATGGATTCGAGAGTCTAAGTTTGGTGACAAAGTAACCGCCGAAAATTGCAGAGATTTAGAGGAGTGGTTGTTGATCGGAATAGTGTTGCGGAAGCATTGACGAGGAGAGGAAATTTTTTTTTGAGTTGAGTTTGTTAGAGAATCTCGGCCCAGTTCCAAATTTAATCAAATAAGGCCCATAAAAAGCCCACTCTCTTAGCGAGTATATCGAGTCTTCTGTTTAAGAGAGGTTTTCAAGCTTTCGAGTAAGACAGAAGAGCTAAGGAGTTAACTGCCCGTTGAAGAGAGAGGACAGTGTATAAGGTATAGAAGCTGTATCTCCGGTGTCAAATTGATCAATTGTTGTGGGTTATGATTCGTGTTTTGTGTTTCGGAAGAACATGGGATTGAATCAGCTCGCTCTAGTTTGATGCCACGCATGTTCGTGGGGAAGAACGTGAAACACAATGAATCTAGTCTTTCTAATTGAGTTGGATTTGTAACAGATTGGAATAAAAAGAGAGTTCGATTTCTCTTCTAGTCTTGTGAAAGATCTAAGTGAAAGAAGATATAAGGTTGTCAGCTCCGTTGGTTCCAGAGAGGATTGTTGGCAAAGAAATCGTTGTCGGTTGCTCATAGTTGCTGATCGGAATCTGGAGTGCGTCTTGGTTCTGCGTCTCTGAGGGTAAAGAGAGACGAAGATTTATGGTGTGAGGTCTTGATCTTGGCCAAGAGAAAGATACAGGCATGGTAGACATGATGGAGCAGATCCGCGAGATAAAGATGATGTTAGCAGTTCTTCATGCTTCTATCATGTTCTGCTTTGAACAATTGAAGTCTATTAGAGCTACATAGTGAAGTAGTGGTGTACGATGTCAACGGTCAACATCCGGACATTGTCAACATCATGTGTTTCAGTGAATGATGGTCTCATTATAAAGATGATGTGTAAGAATCTTCTCTGTGAGGAAAACGAGGTCATCTCAGAATTTAATCAAAGCTTCAAGGTCTTGAAAGAAGAAGAATTCATGAAGTGATCTGATATGATTATGAGATCAGAAGGCTGTCTACAAACTTACATTGAAAAGAAGAGGATTAATAAATTTTGATCTTGGAGAAAATTCTGTTTAGACTCACGTGCAGCAATCGGTGGAAAGTTCAAGCTTCTGGCACTGCAAAAAATTGGTTATGCTATTGAGGAAATTAAAAAATCGGTGAAAAGGAAGATCGTCTCTCAAGTCACAGTTAGAATCTTGTGATCTAGAAAAGCAAAGTTTCTAAAACCATGGAGGAGAAAACAAGATCCATAGTTAAGATTAGCGGTGATGGAGCTCTCCTATGATGGGATTTCTAGTTATGAAAATTGTCTCAAGTCTTGGTGGTCATTGCTGGCATTAATTTGGGCATTTGAAAAGCAAAATCAAAATCTCTTGAGTTGGAGCTCCTGATTGAGATGTCAACACATATGAGACATGGACCTCTAAAGAAAGATTCAAGAAATGAAGTGTCTTACAGTCATGAAGTTTATCGTTGGAAGCTCAATCTCTTGAGCTGATTTCTCAAATTTAAACAAGCTGCCATTAGATCATATTTTTGGTCTTCTTTAATTGGCCATTTCGGATCTTTTCTTCTATGATGACTATCAGAAAAAGAGGTTGAAATTTGAGGATTTTTGTTTAAAGTCTCCCTCGCTGCAAGCCTTGTCTGTTGCAGTTTTTATACTAACTAGAAGATAAATGTATTAAGCGGTACTGGTGATTCTCGGTTGCAGAGAAGAAAATTGGCTTCGGGTGTATATGCTTGTCGTCTCTATTGTCGACATGTTGGCTGGCTTTGGATTTAATGGTTCTTTGGAGCAGAAATTGAGTGTGTCAGATTTTGGAAGGTCAGAAGTTTGCTTCAGTTGATAAGCTTATTTGCGTATTTGCGTTTATGGAATCGAGAAGAAGGTTCATGGGAAATCTACTGGTAATGAAAGGTCTCATCAGAATACTGTAGAAGACAGTAATGAAACAAGATAACATGAAAAGTCTACAAAGGTTGGTGAGCAAGGTCGAAAGAATATTCTCATGGTTGATTCTTGGTTCTTCGTTTTCTTTGGGTATACAGACCTCGGATTTTATCTCTGAAAGATGTTCTGAAAACTTGAGAATGAGATCTTTTCAAAGATATAAAGATCATTTTCTGGTTCCGTGTGGTTTGATGGAAAATCGCTCTTAAAGTTGGCTGCTCGCAGGTTTGTATCGTTCCGGATCTGTCTTGTATAATTGATCATAACTTTCAAACCGTAAACCCAAATCGTG
The DNA here is from genome assembly GCF_000004255.2 of Arabidopsis lyrata subsp. lyrata. Classification (NCBI taxonomy): domain Eukaryota; kingdom Viridiplantae; phylum Streptophyta; class Magnoliopsida; order Brassicales; family Brassicaceae; genus Arabidopsis; species Arabidopsis lyrata. The sequence goes on from NW_003302553.1 coordinate 20,144,684, forward strand.
ATCCGTTTTTTCTCGTGGCTTGGTATGACTGTTGTGGATATTTTCACCAAATTTCATAATTTTCTGGATTGATTTGCTACTCCGTTTGTGTTCTGCATGAAGACAGATCAAGAAGCGTATGTTCATGAAGATTTCGTCAAGATGGGCATTTTCCATACGCTGTGGTATACTCTGGCTTATATGTTCTAGGAACTGTTTGATGGTGTAGATCTCTAAGGTATCAGATTGTTTCAAGTTGAGGAAGGCATGGAAGGCATGAGTTGACGTCATTTTCTCAGGGTGATGAACATCAGGATCATAACGTTTTTGAGACTTTAACTCTTAGTTTCCACTGCAAATTACAATACTAAGGTGTAGATTGTGTGAAGATTCTGTCTCAGTGGAATGAACCTGATACTTGTGGATATTAAGATTGTTTCAGAGGTTGTAGCTTGTTTAACATAAGCATGGAAGAGTGAAGCGAAGAAGATCAACATTGCAACATCAAAGGAGGGAAGCGTATTTTTTTTACGGGATTGAAAAATTGCAGAAATCAGTTACGAGATAGGATCTTCGAGACAACGATTGGAGTCCTAAAAGTAATCTGATCGAGCTGAAACTTGGTAGTGAGCTTCTTGCTATTACTGTCTTGAGTGTCAACGGTGGGATTAATTTTTTGACGGTTGGATTGCGTTTTATTCGACCGTATTCAATCTGTTCCGGGCACATGTCAACTGAAGTTTCAGATCTGACCAGTTATAGTGGAGACATCAAATGGTCGACCAATTAAACTTGGAATGAAATGAAAATTTGCAAAGATATTCTAGACTTACGGAGCTAGATTCTGGTAGGAGGGCATTGGATTCGGAGTCCGAGGACAGAGTAGAATGATGGCGGTTCAGAGTAGTTATTTCGGAGACTCTAAAGCTGTGTCTTGCAAAGGTGACTTGCAAATGATTCTAGAAGAGATTGTTTCAGCTTACTGTGCCAAAGAAGTGAATTAACAAGTTACTGTAAGTCCTTGTTCGGCAGTTTACTCTTGGGAAGTCTTCAGCTTCTGTGTATTTTAGAATTATGGACAACTTGCTAGGAGTCTACTCTTTGTTAAGGCTCTAGGATTCTAGAGAAGAATTGTTGGTGAATGTGGAAATATAACAAAGGAGTTTCAGGAATCTGCAGTTTTCTTGTTTTCAAGTTGAAGATTTTTGGAATGAAGCTTATGAAGTGTCAAGAAAGAGAATCTTTCCATTATAAGTGACAGAGCACAAAATTTATGAAGCCCTCATTTGATTTAAAAGAATCACATGGCTGACGGAGTTAGGCTTTCATCATCAAAGCGATAACATGGCTTCATTGTCTGAGTTTGATCTTTCTACATACTCTGTGCTCTTTTGTGTTTGAAAAGAGGCTTGTTTGATGAAAAGAAAAGTTGTTTGCAGAAAGATGAAGAAACAAGCAGATTTCTGTTTCAGGTGGCGATAATTGATATGCATGTTTCAAAGGATGGTTTGCTGTGATTCAAAACGAAACAAGGCTAGAAAGCATGTGTGTTTTGTTGAAACATTGAGTTAGATACAACATCAGATCATTTGTCAATCAAGGATTGGTAGAGGTTATATGCTTGTCAACAAGGACAAGTTTTTGGATTCACTGCATGAGAATGGATGAGATCTTCTCACAAGGAGAAAAAGAATGTTACTCACGTTAAGACTGCCAGCGGGCAATGATTGGTTGCAAATTGGGATTTAACGATGATATGACAGAAAGTTGTTAAAACAATAGTCTCAAGAACGTCACTGGATCAGCTGGTGGGAGATAGCTGAAAGGAAAACTACCAAAAAGAGGTAGTAAGTTCTGCTTTGATTAATGGTCATGAATTCAGCATCATTCGTCTTTATCTTCTACACGAGTATGTATGCAATTTTTTGAAGGCTTCTCGTATTTTTCCGCTGCGCTGAGAAAGAATTGTATGGAAGTTTTACAGAAATGTTCTGAGTTCAGACTTGGTTCTAGAAAAGTGGCTATCCGGGAGACATGTGGTATACATCCGTTGCAAATCACATCTGTTTAAAAAAAATGGTTGAAAGAACGACAATGAAATTCACAGGTTCTTGTTTCAAGGGGGAGCCTTAGAAAGTTGAATCTATGTGCTACATGTTGTTGCAATGTATGAGTTTGAGTTTCAGTTTGCAGAACTATTGGTCTAAATGAGAATGAAGCTTGTTGGGGGAGCACGGTTTGCTGCTAATGAACTGTTGGATCATGGTAAATTTGCTTGTAATTCAAGGGTTGTGATCAAGGTCAAAAGAAATTTATCTTAGTTCAGATACACACAGAGAAGTTTCAATGAAAATAAAATGAAGCAGCTAAGTTTGACTTATGACATGAGCTTATGTGTTCGCTGGAAGAATCTGAGTTGTTTGTTTTCAAGATGTGGATTTTCTTTTTACAAACTCTATGTATTCCAAGAAGAAGCTTTGTGCACAGAGTTTTACCAACTCAATCAGGGAGAGATACTGGTTATGTATGAGTGAGATGTAAAACACAAGTGAGAAGACAGAATAGTTGAAACAGAGGTATGTAACAGAGATACTTTGATTTTTCTATGAAGGAGCATCCAAGCAGGGAGAGAAAGTGATGCAGTGGTGTAGGGGGAGTGTTATCCGCCGTGTAGTTAACTCATATGGACGATTTGAGGTAAAGACTATGTATTGGTGTTGAGTTTGGTTGTCAATTAAGCAGGTGAGATTTGCAATTGAAGAGAAACGTGAAGATATTAATCCAAGGAGCAGCTTTGGTTTGTATTGATTCCTTTGATGCTTGATTATGATGAGTAGTGCTTTAAAGCCATTGATTATGTTGCTGATAAAGACTAAGCATTATGGATGGAACTAACAAGTTAGAAAGCAAAGATTGGTAATCTACATCAGACGTGGATCTTTTTGTTTTGGAGGTTCTTGTGCTATAAGCTTTGGGAGGATGAAAATCACTGTAGACCTCAAAGGGGGAAGGCGTTTCTGATAGTGGACTATGCCCAAACAGGTATAACTAAGCTCATCCTGCACTTAATGTTTTAACAGAGTTTTATCACTCAAGCAGGGGGAGATTGAGAAAGTTCCGTGAACAGATATTAGCACGATGATATAGGATTAAGGGAGAGTTTTTATATCATGATTACTGATGGGTATGCGTGCTTAACATGGAGAGCTTGAGCTGTAAAACTCAGTCAAAAAGGGAGAGATTGAAAGTGCAGATATTGTTGGAACAGGTGTGAAGCTGTTGGAACAGGTGTGAAGCTGTTGGAACGAAAGATCATAACGAGATTTAGTCTTTCATAATGTTATGTTACGGCCACGTTGGTCGTGGGCCATTGTTCAAGTTAAGCCCAATCTCTTGTAGAGACTTGAAGCGTGGCTTAAGTTGTCTAGGGTTTTTGGCACTTGATATAATTAAATACCAAGAGACGGCAACATGAAGACTTGCGCGTCTAGGGTTTATCGAGAGAGGCACACATGTGTGTGTGACGTCGCCCCATCAACAAGATAGAGAGATCTTTTGATGGTTTTGTTGAGAAGCTATACTCGTCGGAAAAGACAATAGGAGTAGTAGTTTTCTTTCATTGTAATTCTAGAAAAGAGTGGTGGATACTATATAGCAATTGTAGGTTGCGGCCTTTTCTAGTGAATGGTTTCTGGACTTGGTCCCGGGGATGTAGGTTAACCGAACCCCGTTAACAAATCTCTTGTGTCTCATTTACTTTATGCACAAACGAACTCGCTACACTCTCTCATCATACAAACGTATAGAACTAGCACACTTAGCAATTTCAGGTTCGATTAATAAGGCCATTTTGGTTTGTTGGGTCCTTTCATAGATCATGTGCCGGTCTCGTGTTCATTCGTTTCTATCCCACAAGGATGGAGTAATTGTAGGTTCTTGTCAGCTTTCGTTCAGCCATTACCTTTCCTTTTTGTTCTAACTCTCCACCTTTATGCTAGTAGTTCCCTCTAGACTAGTTCCTTTTCTAAACAAAGGATTCATTCTATTTGAAGATGTGTTAGTTTTCTAAAGTTTACAGATGGTTCTTTTCCTTTGGATGTTTGTTGTGGTTGATAGCTGTATCGATCCTTTGTCTTTCTTGTCCTTAAGATCGTTGATAATCGAGAGGTTACTTTGCTCCTTGTATTTGCTTTCACAATCTGTTTAGGTTGGATTGTGTTTTGAAGGCTTCTACCTAGACGTTAATGGGTGTATCAGTCGTCGTAGTCACATTCGAAAGCGTGTTAGAGGTTATTGTTGTGGTCTTGCTTGCCGAGTTATGAAGTCTTTGGTTCTGGTTTCGAGAGATCGGCTTTCATTATGATAGTAGGTAGTAGATGTTATCTTTGGTTAGCCGCATGCATCATTGGTTAATCTCAGTCGCTGGTGCTCTAAAGGAGAAGTTTTTTGCTTCTTAAATCTATCGTGTTTCGGGTTTAAGCCTTATTGCCTCTATTTTTAGATTAAGGTTTCAGTGTCTTTTGATTATGGGCTGAAATTTTTTGTTTTATTTGTCATTTGTCTTTCGTTTCCCTTGTTTAGGGCTTTAATTCTAGAGAAATCTCATTTTCCTCCGGCTTTTGTATATGGGGACTTTTTCTTTGTCCACCAACTTAGCTTCCCTTGTTTGGGCGTTGTATTGTTCTTTGGTTGTACAACAAATTTCGATAATAAAATTCCAGTTGACAAAAAAAAAAATAATACTTATTTTTCCAAAATTACATATACCTAAAGAGAATAATTTTTTTTTATAAACTATTTCCTCATGTATTATTATTTTTAATTAATATATTCTAACCACACTTTTGTATAATCTCATCCGGTCATCCCATCCATTAGATATATGTTTTCTTATATTTCGGAGTGCTTTTGTTCTTAATAATACAAAATGGTCATGTGATTTAATATTTATTAATTTATATTTTTCTGAATTTAAATTTTATTACAATAATATGTTATATATTTTATTTGTAAATAGATAAATAAACTTTAGTACATATAGTATTTTATTGTAAAAAAGTTTAATTTTTTTATTTACTTATTTATCTTCAATAGTGACGTGAACTGGGGTTCTTTGATTATTTTTTCAAACCATGTCTCCCATTAAATTGAAATTTAAGTGATTTAATCAAATTTCGTTTAACCAAAAACTAGAAATTATATTTCAGAGTAGAATGAAGCAAACTATTAACATTAAACCGAAATGCCCAATCCCAATTTAAACCGTAAATTGTTTCAGCCACTCATAAACCGTGTGAACCTCTTCAATTCGTCTTCCTTGAGCAGCCATGAGACAAATCACATTCCCCTGCATCTTACGCCACCGAATCTCTATTCTTTCCGGCGCCGGCTATTATCCTACCGCCGCACGTCTCTCTTCTTTCGCCCAAACATCCACCACCACCGAGTCACAGTTACCGCCAATAACTTCTGAAGTTTTGCTCGAGTCGATAAAATCCTCTCAGTGGCATTTCATCGAACACGTTACGGACAAACTCATACCTTCCCTTGTATCAACAACTCTTCTCAGCCTCGTCAAGACTCCTGATTTAGCCTTCAATTTCGTCAACCACATCGATCTTCGTTGCCTGGACTTTCAAACACAGTGTCTAGCCATTGCTGTCGTCTCCAAGCTCTCTTCTCCGAAATCTGTTACTCAGTTGCTGAAAGAAGTCGTTAGTACTCGTAAGAACTCAGTAAGAGACCTTTTCGATGAATTGGTGCTTGCCCATGATCGATTACAGACTAAAAGCACGATCCTTTTCGACTTCATGGTCAGATTTTACTGTCAATTGAGAATGGTAGATGAAGCCATTGAGTGCTTTTACCTGATGAAGGAAAAAGGTTTTGATCCCAAAACTGAAACTTGTAATCACATTTTGAGTTTGTTATCGAGGTTGAATCGTATAGAGAACGCTTGGGTCTTCTACGCTGACATGTATAGAATGGAGATTAAGTCGAATGTTTACACGTTCAATATAATGATCAATGTATTGTGCAAGGAAGGGAAGTTGAAGAAGGCCAAGGGATTTTTAGGGATCATGGAGAGTTTTGGAATTAAGCCTACTATTGTGACTTACAACACTCTTGTTCAAGGTTATTCTTTGAGAGGACGAATCGAAGGTGCTCGTATGATTATCAGTGAAATGAAATCTAAAGGCTTTCAACCAGATTTGCAGACGTACAATCCGATTCTGTCTTGGATGTGTAATGAAGGAAGAGCCTCTGAGGTGTTGAGGGAGATGAAGGGGATTGGGTTGGTTCCGGACTCTGTGTCGTACAATATTTTGATCCGTGGTTGTAGTAACAACGGGGATTTGGAGACAGCTTTTGCTTACAGGGATGAGATGGTGAAACAAGGTATGGTGCCGACGTTTTATACTTACAACACGTTGATTCATGGTTTGTTTATGGAGAATAAGATAGAAGCTGCTGAGATATTGATTAGGGAGATTAGAGAGAAGGGTATAGTCTTGGATTCTGTCACGTACAATATAGTCATAAATGGTTATTGTCAGCATGGAGATGCAAAGAAAGCATTTGCTTTGCACGACGAAATGATGACCGATGGAATTAAGCCTACGCAGTTTACTTATACATCGCTTATTTATGTTCTGTGTAGAAGAAATAAAACGAGGGAAGCGGATGAGTTGTTTGAGAAAGTTGTAGGCAAGGGAATGAAGCCTGATCTTGTGATGATGAATACCTTGATGGATGGTCACTGTGCAACAGGCAACATGGACCGTGCATTTTCGTTGCTTAAGGAGATGGACAGGATGAATATAGATCCTGATGATGTGACATACAATTGTTTGATGCGAGGGCTCTGTGGAGAAGGGAAATTTGAGGAAGCTCGTGAGCTTATGGGGGAGATGAAAAGAAGAGGAATCAAACCTGACCACATTAGTTACAACACTCTAATAAGTGGGTATAGTAAGAAAGGGGATACAAAGCATGCTTTCATTGTTCGGGATGAGATGTTGAGTCTCGGGTTTAATCCTACCCTTCTCACGTACAATGCTCTGTTAAAGGGTTTGAGTAAAAACCAGGATGGTGAACTCGCAGAGGAGCTACTAAGGGAAATGAAAAGTGAAGGCATTGTTCCTAATGACAGCTCCTTCTGTTCTGTCATTGAAGCAATGTCAAAATCTGATAATTGATTGATACCGGCAATTGTAAGGTTTTTCAGAAACTTTATTTTTTACAATATAGTTGTTCTGTTTCTGCTTCAATCGAATTTCCAGGGATTTTGGTTCCTGACTGTAATTACGAGTGAGAGAAAGCAAATTAAAGTTTTACCGGAAACTATAAAAACACACACCATACTAAAATGGTCTTAAAGACATTAAACTACATAGATCCATCGGTTAGACAAGAAGGAAAGTTTAGATACTAACTCAAAACCAAACTAAAGTCATAACATAAAACTTAAAGACAAGACAAATACAGTCTTCTTCTTAGTAGCTTCTTCTCCAAGACACCCTCACATCCATCATCATTACTCAGTCTCCTCTTCTGGTCTCAAGACAACAAGAAGCAGCTCGTCTGGTTTGATGAGTGTAAGTTTGCAAGTAACCCCAGCAACAATAGGATACTCCTTAATCAAACATATCCATCCAGCAGAGAATGCAACTGTTGTACTCGCCAAATAAGTCACATTCCATGACCTCTTCCCATCTGGGTGATGGATCTTAAACATTGCATTTTCCTTGGGCATATGAGCCTTATCAAAAGCTGTTGGTATCGGCTGAAAAATAAAAATAAAATTGTTTAGGAACATAACACACTTTGTAGACTTTGTGTTAAGTGTCGTTGGTTAGTCTTATCATACCAGGATTCTGAGGTATGATCATCTGATGAAGATGGTGAATTCTGCCACAGAAGACGAAGAGGCACCTGCGGAATCTCCCCGAGCTTTCTTCTTTCCGAGGTTGAGGTTCCTTTTGCTTGTTCCTCCATTAGATTCAGCAGCTGTTGTCGGGCTCAACTCAGAAGACACAACCACCTCTTCCTTCTTGTCATCTTCCCTTTGTTCTGTTTTGATACCACGGCCTGTCTCATCATCAAAATTAAAGAACCAGTTTATTAGGGATAATATTATCCCACATTGGAAAGGACAAGGGATCTTAACTAGTATATAAGATATATGGGCCTCTCCACTCATAGCCAATTGGTTTTGAGTTGGAAGCCCATATTCTAATATGGTATCAGAGCCCGATCCGTACATGTCCAAATCCAATCCACCATCGGCCCGGCCCAATAATTGGCCCGCCGATCCATGCCCGAGCATACCGAGATCAAAGGCTAGAGCCATCATCTCGAGGGGGCGTATTAGGGATAATATTATCCCACATTGGAAAAGACAAGGGATCTTGATTAGTATATAAGATATATGGGCCTCTCCACTCATTGTCAATTGGTTTTGAGTTGGAAGCCCATATTCTAATACAGTTGATATCTTTATCAGGTTCACTGTTTCATAATCAGAAAAGCAAATCTTTACTTGAAGAAGCCAAGAAGGAACTGGATTGTGGAGGTTGCATCATCTCCTTCCCATCTTGCTTAAAGATGTTCAAAGTAAAGCGCATCTTTCCTTTGTGAGTGAAGGTGATAAACTCATTGTTTCCCAAGGCATTGTCTCTCACAAACTTCCCCCATCCGGACTTCTCCAAGTAGTAGAATCTCGGGTTTTTCGAGATTGCTACTTCCCAAGAGCTTCCCCATTGCGCTCTTATCTTCTGAAAGATATGAAGAGAAATGGAAAGATTCTTTTGTATTTTGATTTCCTTTCAACTTGGTTTTCGATTACAGAGGTACAATGGTTTTATAGAGATTTACATCTAAACGTAGTGTACCCTTGACTGTCATAGCTGGCTATTGACCATCACGTGGCATAGCTGTCGTCACACGATACTAAGCGTCAAAACGGTTTTGCGTTGTCACCTCCGTACCATTTGTCTGTTCTGCTAATGCTCTGTTTTAGGCTTTTGTCGCAGGTAGCCGTTGTACGGAGGTGGGCTTCTTCTCATCTTGCTTTGGTTTGGCCCTTTGTGTCTTGAGGCCTTTTTGCAGAGTGTTGTCGTTTTGCGCAATCTGGTTGATACTCCCCCTCAAACTCTGAGTCGGTGGAAAATTGACGCCTAGTTTGAATCTCAAGGATTCGAAAGGAGCTGCAGGAAGCGACTTGGTGAAAATGTCAGCTAGTTGCAGATGCGCAGGAATGTGGTTGACAATGAGTTCTCCAAAAGCAACCTGTTCACGCACATAATGGTAATGAGTAGCAAAGTGCTTTGTCCGGGCATGGAAAGATGGATTTGCGGTGAGGTAAACTGCAGACAGGTTATCGCAAAAGAGCTCAGGCGTCTTCAACTTTGGTACACCCAAATCTCTCATACGATTAACTAGCCATGTAATTTCTGAAGCAGTGTCAGACATACGCCGATATTCAGCTTCAGTGGAGCTCTTAGCAACTGTTGGTTGCTTTCTTGTTGCCCAAGAAATGATATTGTTCCCGAGAAAAGTATAGAAACCACATGTGGAACGTCTTGTTGAGTGACACCCCGCATGATCACTATCACTATACGCCCTCAATGTGCAATCCGTGTCTTTATTGAAGGATATATCCATTGTAGTGGTGCCTTTGATGTACCTTAGAATGCGTTTTAGCAGATGAAAATCTGAGAGAGTAGGAGCATGCATCTTCTGGCATACATAATTGACAGAGAACTGCAGGTCTGGCCTTGTGAGAGTCAGGTACTGTATTCTTC
>NW_003302553.1:20154996-20160692 GCF_000004255.2 Arabidopsis lyrata subsp. lyrata
AAAGACTCTGATGTTGATGTTGAAGTTGATGCAGCGAGATATTTGGAAATGTTCCAAATATCTATTATTATCATATTTTAATTAATTAATAATTATTGTTCTAGAATATTCTATGTTTTAGGGTTTTCAAGTTTTATTATAAATAGCCTTCTTAGGCCTCCTATTGTATTCGGTTGTTTTTGATTAATAAAATTAAAGAGCTTTTGATAAGCACTGAGAAGAGTATTCTCAAACGAAGTCTTTGAAGTATTTGTTTATCGTGAATCCATTGATATCCGATAACATTAGAATTCCGAGCTACGATTGTCTTGCTTGAGATCCATTGATACTCAAGATTACTTTCGTAATCTATCCCTAGAAGCTTTCCGCTACGTCAGTTGGTATCAGAGCTAGTCCTTTGATTTCTTAATCAAAGCTCGATTCTGTTTGTCATGAGGTATGGTAGCATCTATCCTATCATAGGCGAAAGTCTGTTTGTTGAGAGAAAAGAAAACACTGAGATCTACAGAGAGATCTATGGTGATCCCATCTATGATATTTACGAAGATGATGACATAGTTATTGATTTTGTTTTCCCAGAAGATGCTTTCGAGAATCTGACTAGTGAAAAATCCGGGCAAAATCAAATCTGTGCAAAATTAGGGTTTCCTGCTGATATCATGAAAAATCAGACTTGTGCAAAATTCGTGTTTTTTGCAGAAGATATGGAAAGTCTGATATGTGCAAATTTCGTGCAATATCCGACTGGTGCAATAATTGGAAAAGCAAAAATTCGTGCAAATTTCGTGTCAGATCCGGATCGTGCAAATTTCGGGCAGAATCAAAAGTTGGATATAAAGATGGATCTTCGAAGATCTCCTATGCTGAAAACCCTACTGAAAATTCGAGGACGAATCTTTCTTGGCCGGCGGGAGCTGATGCAACGCAGAAACAAGATTCGAGGACGAATCTTTTCTTGGCCGACAAGACCTGATGCAGCGAGATATTTGGAAATGTTCCAAATATCTATTATTATCGTATTTTAATTAATTAATAATTATTGTTCTAAAATATTCTATGTTTTAGGGTTTTCAAGTTTTATTATAAATAGCCTTCTTAGGCCTCCTATTGTATTCGGTTGTTTTTGATTAATAAAATTAAAGAGCTTTTGATAAGCACTGAGAAGAGTATTCTCAAACGAAGTCTTTGAAGTCTTTGTTTATCGTGAATCCATTGATATCCGATAACATTAGAATTCCGAGCTACGATTGTCTTGCTTGAGATCCATTGATACTCAAGATTACTTTCGTAATCTATCCCTAGAAGCTTTCCGCTACGTCAGAAGTAGTATCTGAAGGTAGAATAGTCTGAATTGGAGTAACACAAATTGGTTCACCTGTTGTGATTTCCATCAGACTGATATCGTTCTCCCACTCTTTTGATTTAATAGGAGAATGATTATCTGATGTTGTTGCAGGCCGTTTTGTAGGTATTGGAGTTGAGAAGATGGGAACATCCTGTTGCTTCTTTTGCATAGTAGGTACTGGTGGTGAAAAACCTTTTAGCCAAGCTTGAAAGAGTGGAGTCTGAGAGGGATACTGCGTGTTTATATAAGTATCCTTGAATGGGAAGGAGCCTTCATCAAAAAGTACATGGCGATTCAGATATACTGATCGACCTGTAGGAGGGTATTAGCACCTGTATCCTTTGTATTTCTTTGTATAGCCAAGAAAGACACACTTTAAGGAGCGAGGATCAAACTTGTTGTGACCATAGGCACGAAGAGTAGGATAACAAGTGGAGCCAAAAGTTCTGAGAGCTGAGTAGTCTGGTGCTTTCCCAAAAACAGCTTCATAAGGGCTAGCTTCTTCTTTAAGAGCACTTGTTGGTAGAAGATTGCATAGAAAATTAGCTGTAATAAGAGCTTCAACCCAAAATTGTAGTGGTGTTCTGCTTTGAAACATCAATGTAAGCCCCATTTCCATAAGTTGTCGATGCTTTCTCTCTGCCATGCCGTTTTGTTGAGGTGTATGAGGGCAAGATATGAAATGCTGTATACCAGAGTCTTGCAGGTGTTGTAGAAATCTCTTGTTTATGAACTATCCACCACCATCACTCTGAAATATTCCGATTTTGGTTTGTAAAAGATTTTCAACAAGGCGCTGGAACTTGATGAATGTAGAACAAAAATTAGATTTTCTCTTTAATGGATAGAACCAACAGAATCTTGATAGATTATCAATGATGATTACATAGTACTGAAAACCTTGTACTGAAGACAAAGGAGCAGGACCCCAGAGATCACAGTGTAGTCTCTCTAAGGGTCTTGAAGCAGTAAAAACAGAAGGAACAAATGGCAACCTCGAACTCTTCCCAAGCCTACATGCTTCACACAGTCTGCTGGTACTTTTATTGATTTGGATCGCCTTATTATTAACTAGGAGCTGAAGAACTTGAGGATTCGGATGTCCCAACCTCATTGTGTGTTACTTTGTCCTTTACAAGAACACCATCAGCATCAAAAGTAAAGGAGCATGGATAATCTTTTGTTAATTTTGACACTGATAACAAGGACTTAGCAATATCTGGGCAAACCAGAACATCCTTTAAAGGAAGATTACCTGATGATGAGGGAAGGTTTGCAGATCCAATGTGAGTTATGGGCAAGAAATTTCCATCACTTGCCATAACTGTATCATTTCCATAGTAAGGCTGAGACTGGTGGAGATGCTGACTATTGTTCGTGATGTGTGCGGTTGCAGCAGAGTCAGGAGTCCAGCTACTATCATCTGTAATGTCAGTGATGTGGAGAGCAGAGAAAGCAGCTGCAGCAGCGTCAGAGTGTTGGTAACTCTCATCGAAACGATACCAGCATTGTAAAGCAGGATGGCCTCTTTTTCCACATATTTGACAGACTGGTTTCTCTCCCAGTGTTATAGATGGAGAGGAAGAGCCTGAGGAGGAACCTGAGGAGGAGAACTGTTGAATGAAACCGCGTCCTCTTGTTGAGTAGTTACCACGGCCTCTACCTCTGTTGTTTCTTCCTTGATCTCTGTGAGAGCCTCTGTAGGTGTTGAAAGCAAGATGAGGAGAGATATCAGCTGTAGTGTAGCTCTGAAGCCTGTCGTCATAGCCTTTTAAACGGTAAAGAATGGTTTCATAGGAAGGACCGGGAGCAGTATCCAGAGAACTTTCAATCGAAGAGATGAATGGCTCATATTCACGAGTTAAACCATGAACCATAACAAAAAATTTCATCTTTTCTGTTACAAGACTTCCTACAGACGCCAGTTGGTCACAAATCATTTTAAGAGCACGCTAATACTCATCCATAGTTTTTCCTTCTTTTGACAGACCATGGAGCTTGCGTTGTAACTCAAAAACACGAGATGAAAAAATACGGTTATAGTAACCGGCTAAGCTCTGCCATACCTCTTTTGACGTCAAAGCTCCAACCACCTCACTGAGAATGTCCTCAGACAGAGATCCAAGAAGCCAAGCCCTCACCACTTGATCAGACCGATGCCATGATTCGTAATCTGGATTCGCGACTGTGTTGGTGTGACCTTCGATGTGAGGAACATGAAGAGTGCTGACTGGTGCAGGAGTAGCGTCGGTGACAAAACCGAGAAGACCTTGGCCGGATAGAAACGACTCGAACTGAGATTTCCAAAGAAGGTAGTTTCGATCCGTAAGAGTCACAGTAATGCAGTTTGATATATTTAGAGACGGACATGAGTAAACATTCATGGATTTCTCCATGGCTCTGATACCATGAAAAGATATGAAGAGAAATGGAAAGATTCTTTTGTATTTTGATTTCCTTTCAACTTGGTTTTCGATTACAGAGGTACATTGGTTTTATAGAGATTTACATCTAAACCTAGTGTACCCTTGACTGTCATAGCTGGCTATTGACCATCACGTTTCATAGCTGTCGTCACACGATCCTAAGCGTCAAAACGGTTTTGCGTTGTCACCTCCGTACCATTTGTCTGTTCTGCTAATGCTCTGTTTTTGGCTTTTGTCGCAGGTAGCCGTTGTACGGAGGTGGGCTTCTTCTCATCTTGCTTTGGTTTGGGCCTTTGTGTCTTGAGGCCTTTTTGCAGAGTGTTGTCGTTTTGAGCAATCTGGTTGATATCTTCATCTTACGGGAGAGCTCTTTGTTGGAGAAGCATCTCACAAAGTCATGAGGAAGTGCTCTCTTTGGTTATGCAAAATAAGATGAAGAGACAATAATAATAAGAACTTTATTCCATCACACACAAATGACAAACCCAACAAGACATTGAAAAAGAACAAAGGTGAAATATAAAGCATAGATCCTCACATTCAGACAGAGAACCGAGAGATTCAACAAAACCATGTTTGTTAAAGATAAAAAATGCACTGAGGTTTTTGAGACGGTTTTTGAGACCCATTTAGACAAATTGACCAAAAGATCAACTTTTAAACACAGCTCACATTCAGACAGAGAAGCAACAAAATTAGTGAATTCGTTACAGAGATCAAAATGCAGTGAGTTATTTGAGACCCATAAAGACTATTGACGAAAAGATTCAACATTTCCAAACTAAGGTAGTGATTGGAGACAGCGTATTTGCGGGTTTCATACAAAGGGTCCGAATGGTAACAGCGTATTTGGTTGTGCGGAAAAAGCGGTTTTATAGTGCGGTAAGGTTCAACTGCGGTATGTGCGAAAGAAATAGATTTGCGGGACAAGTGCGGTTAGTACAAAATAAACGGTATGGAATAAAGTTTGATTGGTGAAAAAATTATTTGCGGTACACAATCAAATATTTGAATGGTAAAAACAACAAATGGTACGGCATTACTGATTATATATATATTATAAATAAATATATTAATAAATTATAAATTAGTATTTGTTTTGTTGTAATGAAGATATATTTCATATATTTTGAACCTTAAATATCCAAATTGATCTAAAACAAAAGTTTTTTTAATAGTTATTGCTAATCTTTTTAAAATTTCAATCATAAGAAAACACAACACAATAAAAAAGAAAGAAAGTATTATTGGTCTAAACCTAATTGTTTTGGCATATCTTCCTTAATGCATGCCCAATAAAATCTATTATGTTTCGGAAGTGATATCGCTTCCGCTTTTTTAAATTCATCGTAATCATCTTGGATCTGAATTGTTGTTTCACTGGGAGGAGTTGAAATTTCGATTGGATGAGTTGAACCTGTTTGTCTTCCAAACATATCTACATTTAATAAAATCCAATAATTACTCTGTAATTTTTCATAAATAAATTTGATTAGCTATTAACAATTTTAAAGAATTATAATACATATATTACTTTTCAAAACTTTTATAAAAATAAGGTATTTTCAAAATTCCCAAAAGAATTTTTTTTTAACATTAATAGGAGAAGATTGATATTGTTAGTATCCTTAACATAATTATGAAAACAAATATAACATACTTTAAAAGTGAGAAGAGTGGTTTTGGCAACCAAAAAAAAAAAAAAGAAGAGTACTCAGAGTAGAGACGAGAATGGAAATGGAAAAGTAAGGAGAGACGTTGATAGGGCATATTTGTGGGAGAAATAACATGTTTATGTAGTTATTTTTAATAATAAACAAAATAAAAAATAAAAAATGTTTTTTTGTCCAGTACGGATTTGGTTGGACCGCAAGGTAAAAGGGGTATACCATTTTGAAAGGCGGTCCAAGCTTTTATCTGGGTCG
>NW_003302553.1:20161860-20242607 GCF_000004255.2 Arabidopsis lyrata subsp. lyrata
AGTGTTTTTGTAAAAAAAAAAAAAAGTTGCGGTTTTCGACCCAGATAAAAGCTTGGACCGCCTTTCAAAATAGTATACCCCTTTTACCTTGCGGTCCAACCAAATCCGCACTGGACAAAAACATTTTTTATTTTTTATTCTTTTATTATTAAAAACAACTACATATACATGTTATTTCTCCCACAAATATGCTCTATCAACCTCTCTCTTTACTTTTCCATTTCCATTATACATATAAATGTTACTCTGAGTACTCTTCTCTTTCTTTTTTTTTTTTTTGGTTGCCAAAACCACTCCTCTCACTTTTAAGGTATGTTATATTTGTTTTCATAATTACGTTAAGAATACTAACAATATCAATCTTCTCCTATTAATGTAAAAAAAAAAAACTCTTTTGGGAATTTAGAAAATACCTTATTTTTATAAAAGTTTTGAAAAGTAATATATGTATTATAATTCTTTAAAATTGTTAATAGCTAATCAAATTTATTTATGAAAAATTATAGAGTAATTATTGGATTTTATTAAATGTAGATATGTTTGGAAGACAAACATGTTCAACTCATCCAATCAAAATTTCAACTCCTCCCAGTGAAACAACTATATACAGATCCAAGATGATTACGATGAATTTAAAAAAGTGGAAGCGATATTCACTTCCGAAACATAATAGATTTTATTGGTCATGCATTAATACACTTAAGGGAGATATGCCAAAACAATTAGGTTTAGACCAATAATACTTTATTTTTTATTGTGTTGTGTTTTCTTATGATTGAAATTTTAAAAAGATTAGCAATAACTGTTAAAATTTTTTTTGTTTTAGATCAATTTGGATATTTAAGGTTCAAAATATATGAAATATTTCTTCATTACAACAAAACAAACACTAATTTATAATTTATTAATATATTTATTTATAATATATATATATATAATCAGTAATGTCGTACCATTTGTTGTATTTTTACCATTCAAATATTTGGTTGTGTACCGCAAATAATTTTTTCACCAATCAAACTTTATTCCGTACTGCTTATTTTGTATTAACCGCACTTGTCCCGCAAATCTATTTATCCCGCACATACCGCAGTTGAACCGTACCGCACTATAAAACCGCTTTTTCCGCACAACCAAATACGATGTTACCACTCGCACCCTAAGTTAACATGTTTCAACCTTTAAGGTAAGATCCATTTTTATAGAAAACCTAAAATTTCAAAATTTTCAAGATTCAACCTTTACACAAGACCCATTATCATATATAGTCATATAAGGAAAAGTTTCAACTTTTCCAAACTAAATTAGCAAGAAATTGCCTAAATTAAGAAGAAGAAGAAGAGTTCAAAACATTGTTACTACCAAGTTTTCTGAAGAAACATCAAGACTCTGAAGCACCTTGAAGAAGCTTTCGTTATTCCTTTCTTCTTTGCACCGAAGATAATCAGGGTTAATAGCCATCTCTCGAACTTGCTCTCGTCTCTCTCTCACACTCTCCTTCTCTACCTATCTCTTTCTCTCTTATAATGAGAAAAGTCGTTGACATAACATTAAACTAATCTCTCTACTTAATATTTTCAAAAATGATTCAGTCAAAGCTTTCCCTCTCATAACTTAAGACAATTTAAAGTACAAATGTGAGATCATCTTTTTTTTTAGATCACACAAATGTGACATAATCTTTATAACTTAAGACAAGGTACAACAAATGTGATATCATATCTTTCTAGATAACACAAACGTGAGAATTTATGACTAAAAAAAAAAACACTCGAATGGGATTTTTATCTAATTAAAACGAGGGAGGAATTGAAATTTTTTTAACAAAGAAGTTCGTTTAATTAACGACCGCAAGAAAATTCGTTGTAAGTTTGACGTGAATTTTCGACGAAATTATGATGACTGCATTTTGATAATCATTGTCAAATTTTCCATTAACTAACCTACTGTTTAAAAATGATCCCAATTATAATTACACTAAAGATAGGGTCTTCTAAAAATTATAATTACACAAGGCATAATACAATGATTTAGTAAACACATACCAAAAAAAACAAAATGATTGGGTAAACATACTTTTAGATAATAAGATGTGTTTATGCAACATCTTTATTCCCATACAACACATAGTAAATACTGTTGTTTTGGTTTTTCTGTGGTTTTCTCTCGTTATTCCACATAAATGCACCACATAATTTGCATTTATAAATTAGAGAACAAAAAAATCTTCCAAGATATACTTTTTGAAAAAAAAATCTGACTGGATGCCCTTCTTAAAAAAAAAAATCTGACAGGATGCCCTTCTTGAAAAAAAAAATATCAGAAAACAAAAAAATCTTCGAAGATATACTTTTTTACTAATAGGGAAGAAAAACAGTGCAAAAACAAAAATTTCTCCAAAAAGAAAAAAGCGGCTTAAATCATTCATCCACTGAAAAAAAACAAATGGAAATATATCACCTAAATAAATTGGCACACTTTTAAAAGTGATAAAACAAATTTTGATAATTATCATGAAACAAGTGGAGGAAAACGAGAAATGTATTTTGCTTATAAATAGGGGTAGTTTGTTTTCATAGTTTATCATGAAACAATTGTTGGGGTCGGATTTTACCCATCCTTTGGAACCGAGCCAAACTTCAACACCTCAGGGTACCTTCCCAATCAGCTCGGAGTACCCTCCCAATCAGCTCGGGGTACCCTCCAAATCAGCTCGGGGTACCCTCCCAATCAGCTCGGGGTACCCTCCCAGTCAGTTGGAGATACCCTCCTGGTCAGCTCGGGGTACCCTCCCAGTCAGCTCGAGGTACCCTCTCAGCGCCTCGGCTCGGGATGTATGTCGCACCTTGCCCCGAGCCGAATACACCAATTTCCACGAGGCAAAGTCTCCAGACTGCTCGAGGTGAAAATCATCAAGGTCACCCGAGGCCAAGTCTTCGAGGCCACCCGAGGAGAAACGTATGTTGTCGCCCGAGGCAAAGACTTGATGAATAAATACCTCTGGATTATCATAACAGCATTTCCGAAAAAGAAGGATCATTCCGGATATTCTCGGAAATGATAGGAAAGAATCTCCAGGGATCAAGTCGAATCAGGAAATCTTCCAGAAGCCTCCGAAGAAATAGGAACGTTTCCTTATCCACGATATTATCCACGATATTATTCGCCAGCTCTATATAGTGCTATCCAAGGTCTTCACAAAGAGGACAGGCAAAAAAAAGCTCTGGACTTCAGACTACAAAAAGCTCTGATATTCAAAAGCAAGCAAACACTTTTCTTTTCACGATCCAATTCTTTGTACGATCGAAACTACTCTTTTCATCAATAATATCAAGAACACCATTTTTGGTTGCAGTTTTTCTGTTGTTCTTTGAGAATTCTTGCATATCGTATCCCTAAAATTAATAAAACCCTTGACAAATCTCGATTGTGCTAGTTTTGACTTCCACAACAATCAAATTATTTCCAAACTTTCTATCCCTCCAAAAAATAATCTTGAGAAGTATTTTTTTTTATTAATTTTTTTCAATCTAATATTTCAATCCATAATTTTCATAACTCAATATTGAAGGTAATTTTCAATTTCTTATCCATCACATGTGTTATGAATTTAAATTTATGTTACATTTAATTTCTATAATTTATTTTTGTAGCACTAATTAAGGAAAATTTGGTTTTTATTGTTAGCACTTATTTTGAATGAGTCAGATTATATATATCATAAAAATTTAATGTAGTTTTATATAATTATTAATTTTGTAGGTGTAATATATATTTTTATATATTAAGAATGTTTGATGCCAAGAAAAAATGAAATACAAAACTGTTTTGATTAGAATACTTTTATGTGCTTTATATTTTAAGTAATATAATTTTTATAATATGGAAACATTCATATAATTTTAAAGTATTAATTGTTTAACTAATGGTTTTACATCTTATTAATTTTATGATATATTATGAAGATGACTAGTAGGTTAAATAATACACGTAGTATAGGTCGTCGCAAAACTGTTGGTAGAGGACGATCGAGTCGTTAAAATGCTGGTGAAAGGACATCGAGTAGAGGTGCAAGCGGGACAAAATGCAATGTATGTTTATTAATATATTTTTTATATCATTTAATAGTTTTATCTATATATTATTTTTGAAAATAGGATTGTGATTGTTTAGAATTTTAAAATGTGGTTAGTATAAATGGACGCCTAGAACAACTAAAAATTGAGCTTGTAGTCGTTGAATTAGAGGCAGAAAACTATATGATTACGGTACCATTAGCTGTCGGTAAACAGCGGATTAAAGAAAAATTTGTTGAACTAACTAGTGATTTGGTTAAATGGAAACCCAAGATGAAAAGCAAATTTTAATTATTTGAAAAAAATTATGGTTTTTCAACAACAGATTATCCAAACTTACTGGTACGCATGTTGAATCATCAGGACATATCGAGATATAACCGTACGTCATGGTGAGACGAGCGATTCGCGGTAATATTTTAATTTTAATTATGCTTAACTTATAAGTTTTTGTGAACATGCGAATACCATACTCATAAATCATATTTATTTTACAGGAATTCGGTGAAACCAACAAAAAATATATAACCGTGTTGCACGATCTTGAGCAAGATTCTCGCTATTCACCCCACAAGCTTGGAGTTTAACTTGATCTCGAACAAGAACCATATGATGATGATGTGCCAGCGGATGACACGAAAGAAAATGGTCGAACCGCACTTCCTCCGGAGAATTCTTATCTAAGAACATATGATGATGATTTGCCCCAATCTGATATTGCACTAAGGTTTGGACATGCCGAAGAGACAATTTGGCAAAAGTTTCATGATGTTCTTAAAGCAATGGAACGATTGTATATATGCCCAAGAACAGTCGAATAACTTAGAGCTATCTTTGACGGTTTGCAAGACGTACAATATATTGGGCTTTTTAATGGATTTGTTGATGCATTTGATGGAACACATGTACTTGTTATGGTGACACACTAGGTCGAGAAGATCTCCAATTGATAATAGGTTTTTAAGATCAATTAATCCTAAAGCACTATCATGTCGTTGTAGTACTATAGGTGTCAATCCACTTTAGGTGTGATGCAAACAAATGAGATATGATCAAAACGCACTAAGTCAAGCCAAGCAGAGATTGGTTGTTTCTCTAACAGTTCTAGTGATTGATGCAGAAATAGTAAAAAGTCACAGAAATGACTAATATACTCGATCACAAGGCTCACTGCCAGAAGGGAGGCTGTGATCGAGTAAACTGGTCCAAAAACAGACAATTATCAAATTCAATAGCTGTTAACAGAGAAGGTGAATGCAGCAGATAAGTAAACAGATAAATCAATTGGATAAGAAACTCCTAAGGATGGGGTAATCGAATAGTGTGGACTCCATAATCAATTTCGATGGTTAACAATTCTCAATGAAGCTATCCCTAGACAACAGGTTCAACAACAGATTTATTCACTCCCGTGCAACAAATCCTCAAGCAAAGCTAGCCCAGACTAATTCCCATTAACGGAATCTAACTATGCAGGCAATAAGAACCGTCTGTTAAAGTTAATAACCGCTCTAAACGGCCAATCCCTTGGGATAGAGACGATTATCACTGGAATTAGTAGATCAAGCATTCCATCGAACACCTTTTGGGTGCGGGAATGCTTCTGATCGAATTCCAGTTGATCAGAAAGGAATAAGTAGTAAACACAACTAATCCAGAAGGGATTCAATAAAACTACACTTAACCATCAGAATCGACTAAGGGTCTCACATCTACTCTATCCCATCCTCAGAAATCTAGTCACTACTCAGACATCATGCTCAAAGACACAGAAACGATAGATGATTGTATAACTTCAAAGATTAAAGGAAATAAAAACAGAAATGAACAAGGAAACGAAAGCGAAATCTCAATAACTTAGAAGAAACGAAAATACAGAGTTTCAGAAGCAAAAGCGGCTACTGAACGAAACTAGGTTGCGAGTCTAGAACGTAATTGAAAAGAGAATGAAAAGTCGATGTCTCAGGGGAAACCCTTAGAGACTTATTTATAGCAAAAACGACAAGGATAAGTAAATGGGCTTCGAGTCCGCTTAACAGGCCCATGGAACGTTGTGGTCGAGTATATGGGCTCAAAGTGGGCTTCATGGTCGAGCGTGAATCGAAACCCGCGATCAAGTGGTTCCTTCTCTCCTTTTCTCTTTCCTTTGCTCAGGTTGTCTGGTTGAGTGCGGATTGATCAGAGGGTCGAGGTGGTGATCGAGTAGAATGGTTGGTGGCAGGATCTGGACTACTTCTTCTCTCCTGTGATCGAGTAGGTTGGTTGATGGACTGATCTGGACTGCTTCTTCAACCCTGCGATCGAGTATGTGGGTAGACTGTCAGGATGGACTGCTCCTCTTCCTCTGTGATCGAGTAGAACTGTGAACTGGCAGGATGGACTGCTCCTCTTCCTCTGCGATCGAGTAGAAGGGTCCTGATGGTCTGCTGAGCTGACTGCTTCCCTCTCTGCTACTGGTGATCGAGTAGAATGGTCCAAATGTGACTTTCAGCTCTATTTTTCCTCTTTCTGAACACCAATAGCTCCGAAACACCTGAAACAACTCCAGAATGCAAAATGCATGCAAGACTAATGCTAGACACACTTAAACATGCAAAATGTGCGAAATGATGATGAATGCTGTGGAAGATGAATGAAACTAGACTCGAAATGGTGATAAATGGATGTGTAAAACATGCAAATTATAGACATATCAACTCCCCCAAACTTAGTCTTTGCTTGCCCTCAAGCAAACAAGTAAACATAAGATGAAGGAGAGGTTCGAAGGTGGGGATTCAGAACCAAAGCATCAGATAAAATGGATAAAATCAAGGTCCAAGTTGGTAGTTCTAGGATGCGATATGATCGATCTCTACTCAAAAACGTTAGCCATGCCTTGTTATAGTTCAATCCGACTCTTATACTCGACCTACACATGCTTTCAAATCGACCAATCCCTTTAACATTCATTAGTTTCAGAACGTGAATCAAGCAATACACCATCAATGAACTCATTTGGCTTAAGGTGAAGGTCAGGAGACAAAGATAGTCCCTTTAAGGTGGTTCAAGTTTAGTAACAGGGGACTCTCAAAAGAAATGGACTGAGCTTTAGGAGAATGCTAAAGGTAAGACCCAACCTATGCATACAAGAATAGTATCTCATCTACCCAATAACATAAACCGTGTTTACACAAGCAGATGGTACTACCCTCAAGCTCAGATGATGATCCTAGTTCTACCCTTTGCACTCAAGGCATTTTTTATCTTTGATCAAATCACTCTTTCTTTTTCTCTGACTTTGTTTTAAGGGGAAGTTTTCTTTTACTCGATGGATCTAGTGGGTTTGGTTTTTCTTTGACAAATATGGCTCTTGTTATCTTCTTATGATAAAGACTTTTCTAAATTTTTGCTTTCTTTTGTTATAGAGCCTATTTATTCGACTTTTAGTTCCTCAAAACCCATTACTAGAGTAACTTGTTTCTCAACTTCCTTCTCCTAAAAACATCAACCTTTTCCTTCTTTTACTCATATACTCGATCCCCACCCAAAAAAAATAGACTCCCACCTAGTCTTATCTAGTCTAGAAAACATGGACTAGAACTACATGAGACACTACTCTTGTCGGTTCAAACCTAACACTTTCTACCAAGCTCAATCCTGAAACAGGCCTCACAGTCACACACGAGATATTACAGGGCTTTTAAAAGAGAGGTTTGGTTAAGGTCTAGGGAAACTTCTCCTATGATGGAAGCAGCTACTTGGGTTAGCAAGGATGGTGAAAAGTTGAAAGAAAACCCAAGTATGTATATGGTATCCATGAGTTCAAATTTGATGCTAAGACTTGATAATTGTAAATCAGATTCAGGTTCAAATTGATAGGGAATGGTATCAAATCATGACAGTGTGATCGAGTAGAGCATTCAAGACATGGTGCAGTTTTACTTCAATTTCATTGACTACGCATCAGACAACTAGCAACGAGGGCATTGAGTCTATCTACTGAACCAACATGCTTACAAGGCTATCTCATCATAATCCCCTATGCATATGCAACAATCCTATATGATAACATACTAGACTCGATCCTAAATGTGATGCAACTAAATGAACACTCTGTTTTTGTGGAATACATTTTCAGAAATTTTTCAAATTTTTTGGTTTTTTTCTATGCTTTAGATGAATGCAGACTCAAGGGTGAAATGCAAAATTTGAAAACAAGACTCAAAGAAAACATGTTAAATACGTCTTGAATCCTCCCCCAAACTTAAACTACACAGTCCCTTGTGTAGTAAAAATCTGAAGGAGATTTCAAGAGAGACACTATAAAAACAAAAGCAGAAAATGGTATTTACAATTATGGTTGGGTGTGGTACCTCAGTTGAAGGTCCTGGAGATGTAGTCGTCCATCTCCTCTCTGGTGTATTCCCAGGGGATGCTGGGTGCTTGATCTCCTTGTGATCGAGTATGTGGTGATGAATTGGAATTTTTGTGAGCAAAACTACACATATTCGAGCCTTCTACTCGATGGCGGAGTCTCCGGGTGCAACAAAAAAGTTTCAAATTTTTGGACTCCACTGGGCTGATATACTCGATCCCCATGTCCTTGGTAGAGTAAAATTTTTGAATTTTTACTCTATCTCCAGATTGTTTCTCCATTCCTGAGAACCACAAACACAACCAAAACAAATCAAAATTAACAAGAAAGGAAAAATTATTTACAGAGATAATCATGGGACTTCCTCCCAAGTGAGCTTGTTTAAAGTCTCTAGCTTGACTCCTCACACTTATTACGCAGGGAAAGTGTGACAGAGAAGACTTAAGAAGTCTTCTTCTTCACCGAGCTTATCATCATACTCAGCATCCTCTCTTGAAGCAATGTGAACGTTGGGCTGAGGTTGAACTTCCCTTTGAACCCGACTCAATATGTTTCTAAGCTCTTTGACGGTGTAGGCTAGCTCCTGTATGGTTCTTTCTTGGAGATCAGACTTCTTTTTGAACTCTTGCCAATTAAGCACTGAAGGTATACTCGATCGAGCGATTGAATTCGAAGGTTGAGTTTGGACTAGAACTGGTTCCTTCACTTTTGCGGCCTCAAATCCTTCTCCTAGAACTGCTCTCTGAATCTCCAAGGTCTTTCTCTCTGTTGTTGCCCTTGTTGGAGTTTTGTTGATGTCAAACTACAATCTGATGTGCTTCCCAAGGTTGAGATCAATCTTACCATATATGACATCTATTACTGCTCCCACTGAGGCCAAGAAAGGTCGTCCCAAGATCAGAGGATTCTTAGATTCTTCATCCATCTCAAGCACAACAAAATCAGTAGGCACCTCTACTCCATTAATCATCACTGGCACATCCTCTAGCAGGCTAAAAGGTCTCCTTGAAGTCCTATCAACAAGAATCAAGGTAATGTCACAAGGCTTGTACTGGACGAATCCTAACTTCCTTGCTACAAAGAGTGGCATTAGGCTGACTGAGGCTCCTAGATCACATAGACAATTGCTGAAAGTTAATTGCCTAATGGAGCATGGTAGAGTGAAAGATCCAGGATCTTCCAACTTTTCTTGAATAATCCTCTCATCAGTGGCTTTAATTGGATTGGTATCATATTCGTCACCTGAATCTTGATATATGTTGAGCCTTTCCAATATCAAGTTTCTCACATCTCTGTGAGGGTCCGAAATCAGCTTGAGGACTTCTATTAATGGCATCACTGCTTCCATCTCGTCAATCTGTTTCTCTGCAAGAGATTCATATTTGTCTTTCCAAGTTTTCCTGAACGTCCGTGGGAGAGTAAGTGAAGGTGAAGGACTTGGCTTGAATCGCTTTACCATTCTCTCGATTATAGCAGCTTTCTCTTCCAAGGCAGACTGAGTTTGATGGCGGGATTCAGCTGAATAGTTTAGTTCAATAACTGAGACTTCAATCCGTTTAGAAGCCTCCCCTTCCTGAACTTCACTGTCCTCAGTGATTGAGTGCTGGTCATGTAGAGTGGGTTTCTTCATAGCATCATTAATGTCAAACTTCATCTTAAAATCTTTTCCAAGATTAAGATCAATCTTCCCCTTCTTGACATCTATGACTGCTCCGGCTGTAGCTAAGAAGGGCCTTCCGAAGATTAAAGGGTTTATTGGATCTTCATCCATTTCGAGCACTATGAAGTCTGTGGGGACTTCAACATTTCCGATCTTAACAGGCAAATCTTCTAATAGCCCATGAGGTAGTCTAACAGACCCATCGGCCAGGATCAAGGAGTTGTTGAAAGATTTGTACTTGCTGAAACCTAGTCTCTTGGCCACAGAGAGAGGCATGAGACTGATAAAACCACCTAGATCACATAGGCAGTTACTGAAGGCTAAAGGACCTATAGAGCATGGTAAGGAAAACGAACCAGGATCTCCCAATTTCTTGGGAGGTGGCACAAATACTGTATCCTCGGTCTTTGCAGCAGATGGTTGTTCAACTGTGGAAGCGACTGGGGAAGCTTATGATCGAGTAGACTGCTTGTCAAGTATGGGCTCTTCTAGTATTTGGTCAGCCACAACGTCATCTTGACAGAAATCCTCCCCCTCTTGAACTACACTGCCTGCAGTGATTGAGTTAAGGGTATGTCGAGTTGGCAGCTCTCGATCATATCGGATAGTGATGGCGTTAGCAGTATACTCCTTGGGATTCTGAATTGACTTCCCTAGTAGTCCAGTAATCTTGGGAGCAGAGGTTGACCCAGTTTGGCCTTCCATGTATCTGACCTTTGCGGTTAGTGCTTCTACCTTGATGTTGAGATCGTTATAATTGCAGTCTATCTTATTGTTCATCTCGGCCAGCTTCTTTGCGATCTCCATGGAGCCTGTTGTTTGTCCTTGAAGGAGCTGTTGGAGCATTTGCCTCAGTTCGGAGTCAGAAGCGCTAGAGGTTTGTTGTTGATGTGGTACAAACCCAGGTGGTGGATGCTGTGTTTGATAACCTCCTTGAAACTGTTGCTTAGGAACAAACCCTTGACTTTGGTTGTATGGGACGAATGGTTTGGGTTGGGTCTGCTGTTGTAGAGGGTATACTTGATCCTGCGGGTTTGCAACGTTGGTACTTCTGTAAGACAGATTGGGATTGTTCTGCTTATAGTAGTTGTAGCCCTTGTTGTAGCCGCCTTGGTTTTGCACATAACTTACTTCTTCTGACTGAAGAGTCTCCCCATCCTGGACTTGGAACGTCTCATCTTCACAGAGAAAATGGACTTGCTTCTGTTGCACAAGGAGTAGCTTGTCCAGCTTGTCATTCATGGCCTTCATGTCCTTGCGGTGCTTCTCCTCTAAGTCTGAACTTCCTCTGATGGTTCTGTCATAATCTTCATTGTAGTTTCCATCAGACTGAGCTAAATTCTCTACCAGCTCCCATCCTTCTTCAACTTCCTTGTTCAGGAAATTCCCGTTGGATGCTGTATCTAGGAGCATCCGGATCTTAGGGAGAACTCCTCTGTAGAGAGTGCTCAAGAGTGAGGCTTTGGAGAAACCATGGTGAGGACATTGATTCTGATATCCTCTGAAACGCTCCCATGCTTCACAGAAAGTCTCAGCATTCTTCTGAGTGAAGCCAGAAATCTCATTCCGGAGTCTTGCAGTCCTGGAGTTGGAGAAGAATTTAGTCAGGAAGGCTTTCTTGCAGTCATTCCAGGAGGTGATGGAGCCTTGAGGAAGTGATTTTTCCCACTGGTGTGCTTTGTCTCCAAGAGAAAATAGAAACAAACGTAACTTGAAGCCATCCTCACTAACTCCATTGATCTTAGTTAGGCTGCAGAGCCTATCAAACTCGTCCAGATGATCGAGTGGATCCTCCATTGGGAGGCCGTGAAATTTGTTGCCCTAAACCATGGCAATGAGACCACTCTTGATCTCGAAGTTGTTGTTCTGCACTGGTGGAGGCACAATGCCATTGCGCTGATTGTCATTACGTGGAGCATCGCCTACACCAATGTTGTTTGGCAGTTCTGGGTTATGGTCGTCAGCCATAGTGTCTGTGTTTAATTGCTCTCTTAACTCACGAGCAATACGGTCGATGTTCTCGTTGAAAAGCAGGTTCTGATGTCCTTTAGATCGAGTTTGCATACAACAGGTATCAGCCCAGTTTGAGCAGAGTAATCAGAGATAGTACCTGAAACACACAAACAAAGAGAAAAACACAAAGTTAGTAACCTTGTAAAAACAAAACGAACTTGATCTTAACGTTTCTAATGATCTCAAATATAGCAAACAAACACCCAAATGGCAACGGGGCCAAATTGATAATAGGTTTTTAAGATCAATTAATCCTAAAGCACTATCATGTCGTTGTAGTACTATAGGTGTCAATCCACTTTAGGTGTGATGCAAACAAATGAGATATGATCAGAAAGCACTAAGTCAAGCCAAGCAGAGATTGGTTGTTTCTCTAACAGTTCTAGTGATTGATGCAGAAATAGTAAAAAGTCACAGAAATGACTAATATACTCGATCACAAGGCTCACTGCCAGAAGGGAGGCTATGATCGAGTAAACTGGTCCAAAAACAGACAATTATCAAATTCAATAGCTGTTAACAGAGAAGGTGAATGCAGCAGATAAGTAAACAGATAAATCAATTGGATAAGAAACTCCTAAGGATGGGGTAATCGAATAATGTGGACTCCATAATCAATTTCGATGGTTAACAATTCTCAATGAAGCTATCCCTAGACAACAGGTTCAACAACAGATTTATTCACTCCCGTGCAACAAATCCTCAAGCAAAGCTAGCCCAGACTAATTCTCATTAACGGAATCTAACTATGCAGGCAATAAGAACCGACTGTTAAAGTCAATAACCGCTCTAAACGGCCAATCCCTTGGGATAGAGACGATTATCACTGGAATTAGTAGATCAAGCATTCCATCGAACACCTTTTGGGTGCGGGAATGCTTCTAATCGAATTCCAGTTGATCAGAAAGGAATAAGCAGTAAACACAACTAATCCAGAAGGGATTCAATAAAACTACACTTAACCATCAGAATCGACTAAGGGTCTCACATCTACTCTATCCCATCCTCAGAAATCTAGTCACTACTCAGACATCATGCTCAAAGACACAGAAACGATAGATGATTGTATAACTTCAAAGATTAAAGGAAATAAAAACATAAATGAACAAGGAAACGAAAGCGAAATCTCAATAACTTAGAAGAAACGAAAATACAGAGTTTTAGAAGCAAAAGCGGCTACTGAACGAAACTAGGTTACGAGTCTAAAACGTAATTGAAAAGAGAATGAAAAGTCGATGTCTCAGGGGAAACCCTTAGAGACTTATTTATAGCAAAAACGACAAGGATAAGTAAGTGGGCTTCGAGTCCGCTTAACAGGCCCATGGAACGTTGTGGTCGAGTATATGGGCTCAAAGTGGGCTTCATGGTCGAGCGTGAATCGAAACACGCGATCAAGTGGTTCCTTCTCTCCTCTTCTCTTTCCTTTGCTCAGGTTGTCTGGTTGAGTGCGGATTGATCAGAGGGTCGAGGTGGTGATCGAGTAGAATGGTTGGTGGCAGGATCTGGACTACTTCTTCTCTCCTGTGATCGAGTAGGTTGGTTGATGGACTGATCTGGACTGCTTCTTCAACCCTGCGATCGAGTATGTGGGTAGACTGTTAGGATGGACTGCTCCTCTTCCTCTGTGATCGAGTAGAACTGTGAACTGGCAGGATGGACTGCTCCTCTTCCTCTGCGATCGAGTAGAAGGGTCCTGATGGTCTGCTGAGCTGACTGCTTCCCTCTCTGCTACTGGTGATCGAGTAGAATGGTCCAAATGTGACTTTCAGCTCTATTTTTCTTCTTTCTGAACACCAATAGCTCCGAAACACCTGAAACAACTCCAGAATGCAAAATGCATGCAAGACTAATGCTAGACACACTTAAACATGCAAAATGTGCGAAATGATGATGAATGCTGTGGAAGATGAATGAAACTAGACTCGAAATGGTGATAAATGGATGTGTAAAACATGCAAATTATAGACATATCACCAATTTATAAACCGAAAGAGAATTGCAAGTTTCAATGTTCTAGCCATATGTGATTTTGACATGCTTTTCACATATTGTTTTGTCGGGATGACATGATCTGCCCATGATGCACGTATCTTGGCGGTTACGATAAGTGATCATCTATTGTTACATGTACCTTTAGAAAGTAAGTATTATCTTGTAGATTCTGGATATACTAATAAACGCGGATGTTTAGCTTCATACCGAAAAGAACATAGAGACGGCACAAGATATCATCTCCAAGATTTTTTTAATGGTGAGCATCCCAAAACAGTATGAATATGTATAATTGGTGGCATGCTTCATTACGCTCCGTTATTGAACGAACATTTGGCTTATGGAAGAAAAAATGAAGGGTCCTATATGAATTTTTGAGGTATGTCATTACTATACAAAGAAGTGTTATATTTGCTACAATGGGTCTGCATAATTTTATTCGTCAACATAATATTAAAGAATATGACTTTAACAATATTGATTCTGAGACTGATGTTGTACAAGCTCACCATGATGCGATGCATGAGCAAGGTAACAATTTTGATGTTATAATCAAAGAATCATCAGAGGCAGGAATGTATATGCGGGTACTTCGTGATTGGAATGCTATACATATGATCAGTAAAAAGATATGGATCTCGGCGTTGTTGGTAGAATTTAAATTATGTTTTTCAAAAAAAAATATTTTGTTTAATTTAATAATGTAATCTTTAGAATTGGAGCATGGTTCACAATAATTCTATAATTTTAATTTATTTTTAAAAGGAATACTAAAACTATTTTATGGACTTAAAATAATAATATTTAAAGTTTTATCAATTATTCTCAATTACTCTCATTAACCACTAGTCAAATAAAAAATATACATCTTTCTTTTCTTCTCAATTCTTCTACTTATTACTTTTCTTTTCTTCTCAATTACTTTCTTTTCAATTCTTCTCAACTCTTCTATTACCCACCAATCACACCCGATGAAAATAGAAAACAGTTAGCTTTTCCAGGGTTGGCTGATTTTTCAACCCTTAACTATTCGCAAACTCAAGGATTCCGCCTATATTTTTTCGCTCTTAAAAAACCATCAACCCTTAACTGTCCACTTGTTATTTTGACTCATGTAAGCATCATATCACCTAGCCATCACTAAATGCAAGTGCCCAACAGGTCAACATACTTATCCCACATACATGGCGTATTCTCAGGTCTGTTTCCTTGTAATTATTTCGATATACAAGCCTCTTTGAAATGTTTATTTATCTCTTGCCTAAAACACAAGATCTGTTCTGAATGGAAACACGGACCAAAGGCGGTTTAATGATGGTGCGAGTGAACCACGTATTATTCTTCCATTCATGACTCTTGAATAAAGTGAAAAACGTCTCCTTTTTAATATTAAAAAATTGTTGAACCGCTTATAGTTTTTTTTTGTGAAGCAAATTTAGGATCCACCATGCACAGTTGGAACGCATCATTTACAGAGCATTCCTTTGGTGTTTTTGGTGGTTCACCCTTTATTTTATTTTCTAATATTAAAAACAAAGCATATTACACAAAACCTAGTCTATTATCCAAATGATCTTTTGTATTACTTGAACCATATCTGCTACTCTTCGTCCCATATTTATTCAATTATAAATAAATATCTAATATTTACTATCATTACTATTTGTTATGTTGTTACTTCCTTTAGAATTTATTTTCAATATAATATATCATTCACACATATGATATATTTATTATAGCTTATTAAATGAATACATTTATATGATGTATGTATTAGTTACTTATCACGATTATTACCTTAAAAAAAATTCATGGATTATTAATTAAATGTACCACATTTTATGTTATTATTTTGTACATAAAAAAATTTTATATCATTTTTTGAATTAATACAATTACATGTTCACAAATAAAAGTAATATAGAAATTAAATGTTATGGTTAGATATTTTAGTGCATTTATAAATATATATTTTTCAAATATATGTTAAACCAATTTTGTAATTTTATTTAATATTTTTTTAGTATGTATAGTTTATATAAAATATTTTACTTAAAATTAACATTTTTAACAATATAAATATTTCATCCGTACTGTTTGACCTGCTTTCACCATTCAACACATATTTGAAAGCGTTCGATCTGCTTGATCCGCACTTGTACCGCCATATCTGCTTGATCCGCTTTTGTTCCGCTTGAAACGCCGGATCTGCTCGATCCGCTCCGCCAGATACGCTTTCTCCATTCGGAGCAAAGATCCTATTAAAATACGCTATACGATAGTCGGTTGGTGGATCACCGTATAGCGCCTAATTGTATATGCGGCTGTATAGGCGGGGTATATACGGTGAATATATTTTTAGATAATATATATATCTTCTATAATATGATAAGGTTTCTTCAAAACAAGCTCTAAGAATGTGACATTTGGCGTTTTACTCTTTTGACACATATTATTTTCAGTTTGTTTTTTAATTTGAGTGCAATAAATCTGTTTGTTTGATTTTTGAGAACAATAACCACAATAGTCCTCAAATTAAATTATAAAATAAAAGCAAAATTATTTGATGATAAAATAATTTAAAGTATATGACAAGGTTTTTTCAAAACAAGCTCTAAGAATGTGACATTTGGCGTTCTACTCTTTTGACACATTTCATTTTCAGTTTATTTTTAATTTATGAGCAATAAATCTGTTTATTTGATTTTTGAGACAATAACCACAATAGTCTTTAAATCAAATTATAAAATAAAATCAAAATTATTTGATGATAAAATAATTTAAAGATATTTTTGAATAAAGAGATATTTTCCAATATTTTATCTTTTTCACATAATTTATAGTAAAAAATAAAGTTCGAATTATTAGGCGATAAAATAGTTGAAGCATATGCGATAATATGTTATATTTTTAATTTTATTTTATTTTTTACATATAGCATATTGCCCTATAGTTATTTTCTGTTGTATATCTTACTAATCTCATGAGAATTGATTTTTTTATAAAAAGATAAAGAATATATTAATAAAATTGACTTTTTCTATATCTTATTGAACCACAAACATTTGTTTTTTTTTTTATAACCCAGGTGTCCGGTCCCACCGGAGTGGTCCGACTAGCGTCGTGTCCAAGCGGAACTGACGTGGTCCGCAGTGGCCAGGAATCTAACTCAGGTGGCGGTACCCCCAGCTGGATGGCCTTTACCACTAGGAGACAACTCCTGGTTATTAAACCACAAACATAATACATTTAATTCTTTAATCATATACATTAATCCACCTTTTAATACTAAATTGTAATCTAAATCATATAAATTGTGTATTAACTTTTTTCTCTATTCAATGGCATTCAAACACACTATTAACTATTATTGTAACTCCCATAATTTAATTTTTTAAAAATGAATGTATTTTCTCATGGTGGAGGTTACATTTAAATATTAATTTACTATAATTTATTTCATTATTATAAGAATAGCACAATACGACATACCATTCTCAAATCTCAACATGAGAAACCCAACATCCATCAAAAACCAAAATACATGAGGTTTTTTGTTTTTTTAAAAGTGTTATCTCTTCCTTTAATTTGATGCTTTAAATTTAATTTTATTGGTTTCTAATCTTTTTTCCTCATATGTTATTTTCTTTTGTTTTTATGTCATTTTTCTAAGTATATTTCAGTCCATAATGTCATATGTTATTACGTTTATAATGGTAAGATATGTTGTGTATATTTGAATTCTATTATTTATGATCAGAAAATAAAGAAATTATTTCCTAATATAAATATGTTTTGTGTATGTAGACTATATTGTTAAAACTATTTCTATATGGTGATGAATTTTGTTTAGCTAACAATTCTAAATAGGTGACAAGTTTTCACAATCACTAAATACAATTTAAAAACTCATATAAAAATAGTTTTAAAAGTTATTCTACACATATATAAAAGTTGCTCTTTTTTTGCCAAACATGAGGCATATTTTTCTTCTTCCTTTAAAATAAATTATTATGAAATTAATTTTCTGATTAATGCGGTATAAATTGAAAAACAAATAACGATCTTCAACTTAGCAATTTTTAATAATTACTCTGACATCTTATATATATATATTTCCTTTTTACTGTCGTTTTAAAATCGAGAATTAACATATATAAGATATTCTAATATTTTTTTTAATTGATATGTGCCCTATTTTTCTTATTTTGTTTTTTTTTTCACTTTCAAATAAATAATGAACATCCTTACATCCTGTTATTAATAAATGAAATGGATGCAAGAGATATAAACGATAATTTAACATAACATCCATGTTATAAATATTCCATGTTTTTATTTCTTTTAACGTATATTTAATATTTTATACTACTTGAAAATTTTCGTAAAATATCGATTAAATATTTTTAATAATATCTTACATCATTAGATTTCTATTAAAATTTACAATTAATGTATTGTCTTTACATTTTCTTAGCTTTATAACGGTAGTCCATCATTATTTTGTAGAACTTTAATTAAAAATTTTGTTACCCTCTATAGATACACATAAGTTACAAAACATTTAACTACATTAATTTACAATTTATTACAAATTTAGGAAAAATGTGAAACTCAAGTGATAATAAATTATTTTATTAAATTTATTTAGTTACTAGGATTTAAGAGTACTTTTTTGTTTTCTATAATTGTGGTATAAATTCTATTTATGATGATAATATTGTAATAATCAACAAGTATTTGACTTTAAAGATAACAAAATATTATCACAACTCTCCAATTTTTTCACTTCTTGTCCACTGTCCTCCTTTTTTTTTTTTTTGACACAAAGCCCTCTCATTATTTTTCTAATATCCCTGGAAATGTTAATTCACAAGCTTTTCAAATATATTAATATTGTTGTGTCAAATCATATGATTCATTTAAACATGTAAATTACAACTTTTTAAGTCATTATAGAGAAGAAATAAATTGGAAGATTTTTTGGCTAATATTTTTAGTGAATAATCTAGAAATTTTTTTGTTAATACTTTCTTTATAATTAACTACATAAGGACCCGTCCGATGGACGGGTTTCTTATTTTTAAAATAAAGATCACATTTAACAAAAAATTAATTAATAACGTTGTAAGCAGAAATTTTCTTTCAAAAGTAAAAATAATATTTACTTTTTCACTGTTGCATTATTTTTTTAACCACTAAAATTATTAATTCAAAAATATTTCGAGTGAAAGATATATGACTTAACAATAATTCATGGTATACTTATATGAAGAACAAAAATTAAAAATATTCATCATAAAGTTGGTGAGTAAAACCAAAGTGGTGTTTAATTAGGCACGTTAAAAATATAAAGATGATAAATCGACTAAATTCTTTAGCCTTCCAAGCTAACGTTGCGTGTTCGATTCTATATACTCGATTGCAATAACTTTTTGATCAATCAATAAAAATTGATAAATTCAAAAAATTAAATAGCACGATGATATATGAAATCTTATATAATTCAAATATGAACATAGAAATTGAAATAAACAATTTTGAAATAGTATAATTAAATTCAAAATATCAAAAAATGAAAAAAAAAAAAGCATATATGTTTCTAACATATTCAAGAATTTCAAATAAAATAATATAAAACTTTACTTAAAATCATCACATATTTTTAATTAGAAAATAATATTGATATAAATAATGTAAATTGTAATTTAAATCATGACACATGTCGCTATCTTAAATCATTAGAACTATGATATATTATAAATCTTATATAATTTAAACTAAACGTAGAAACCAAAATAAGTAATTTAAAGATACAACAGTTAAACTAAAAATAAAAACAATTATAAAAACGATGATATATGAATCTTTGATAATGTAAATATGAAAATAGAAATTGAAATAAACAATCTAACTATACTACAATCATAATTGAGGACAAAAAAAAACAGTTAAGTAAAAAAATATTACAAAAAGAAAAAAAAATTGATCTCACATATTTCTAATTGAAAAAATAAACTCAAGTAAATAATATGAGGATTAGTTTAATTAAATCATCACATATTTATAATTGAAAAAGAAATTGAAATAAATAATATCAAATTTAAAATAATATACAATAACATATGTTTCCTTTTTAATAAATTTGCCTGATTTTTTTCTTTTTTTAATTGAAATATAAAAGCATATAATTTCCTTTTTATTATCTTTTGACATTTTTCCACTCATGGAAAATTGTTGGAGGGTTTTGCTTAGTTTTAAATTTTTTTATAGAAATATGAATTATTTACAATTATTCTTATAATTATCTTTTACAATTTTAAAATTATTCAAATTTGTAATTACTTTCAATTATCTTCTATTTTGTTTTAAAAAGGAAATTTTCTTTTACACGTGTCAAAATCTAAGATCGATAGATTTGTCACGTGTCACGATCATATGAGTTATTAACTTTGAAAACCATACTTTTTATAATAAGATACAGGTTCTCATATTTTTTAGGTTAAACTAATGTACTTTTTTTACGATAAAATATATTCAAACTATTTCCACGCATAGCGTGAGTCATTTTCTAGTAGATATATAATTATTTATATATATATATATATATACCATAAAAAGAATTAAAGTTTAAGTGAAAATGCTCTAAAAAACAATAGTAAAAAAAAAAAAAGTCTACATAACACTAAAATATAAAATCAAATAAGTCTTACGTTAAATTTCTAACTCTCAAAAAAATGAAAACATAATGACAAAACCAAATTTTAATCTTCCAATTCTTCTTCTCCATCATCTTCTAGAATCTGTTTGTCGTCCGACTCACAATCAACATCAAAAACTTCTTCTTCATCATCGGATATGAAATCTTCTTCAACTAGCTCTCTAATTTGATCTGCTTCAGTTGTTGATCTAAATGCTTCTTCTTGACCAATATCAACTTCTAAACCAAATCCCGAGTCCTCTTCATCATTAGAAATCCCATCAACAATCAATGATTGAGCATAGGTAGCATGATTCGCAACCAATATATCAACATTTTTCTCTCTTTGTTTCTTCTTTTGGTTCATCAATCTTAAATTGAATTGGACATACACAAGATTGTTCATTCGACTTACGTCAAGTCGGTTTCGTTTCTTTGTATGTACCTACATGTAAAAATAGCCACAGTATAAATTTAATGAATTGATGAACTATATGCACCAAATTGAAAAGAACTGAAAAGTAAAAAGTATAACAAAGTCTAACCCCATCAAATGTACTCCAATTTTGCTCACATCCAGATGAACTTGTAGTCAAAGACAGAATTCTCTTGGCCATTTTTGCTTAATTAGGAACTGCATTTCCATATGTTTCCCACCAATAAACTGAAATTATAAACCAATATAAATGAACAAAGTAAATAATAAAACTCAAATTATTCAATAGAAGAACAAAGAAATGTGAAAGTTTTAATGAAGAGAAAAAAATACCTGGATCATAATCCTCCTTCTTGCAACCTAAGATGGCCCATTGTTTTCCAAAATTCCCTTCTTTATTTTTGTAAATCGCCAATTCAGAATTGATGACTTGACATTGTGTGGTGAGATCATTTGGAAAAAAAACATCCACACACTTAAAGATTGCGTTTGATATCTCATCATTGGTCACTTTGCTTGAATCGTTGTAGAAGTAGTATGGGTTCAAGAGATAACCTGTCAAATGCAAAGGATTGTCAAGTCGACCCATAATCCTTTCTTCGATGATATTCAATATCGGCTTCACATTTTTTTCCACATTTTTCAATCCATCACTTATATCTTTCTTTGCTACCATTAACTCTCCATGCAAAAATCCCATTGTAGGCTTTTTATCTCCAATGGTCCAAAAATTTTTAAGCACATTATCACCCCATTCCAAAATTTAACACTCATCACCGTGTTAAATGCCTTTACTCCTTTCGAAAGTTTCGACCATTTGCATTTTCTCCACTCACTGCTAGAAAACATGGCTGTTAGTTTATCTCTCTTGTCCAAGAGACTTTGCAAAGTAAGAAACGATGATGCAAATCTAGTAACTCCAGACCTAACGATATCTCTCTTGTTTGTGAATGATCTCATCATCGCCAATGTCTTATGATGAGCATATATCAAGACTGTGAATTCTTTTGCCATTTGAATTGTACTTTTGAACATTGGGAGTCTTGATATGCTTTCAAGCATCAAATTGATGGAGTGAGTACCACATGATGTCCAAAAGATACTTGGCTTGATCTCTTTCATTATCTTTGCAGCAGACATATTGTTAGTGGCGTTATCAGTTACCACTTGAACTACATTCTCTTCACCAATCTCCTCAATGCATCCTTTAACATACTCAAAAATATATCCACCTGTATGAGCCTCATCTGAACTCTCTTTAGAAGAGAGAAACATTGTACCTCCTTTATAATTAACACACAAATTCATGATACTTCTCCTCTTTCAATCCGACCAAGCATCTGTCATAACCTTGCACCCATTCTTCTTCCACTCTTCTTCTTGCGGTTTCAGCAAACCATGAACTCTATCAACCTCTTCCTTTAGTAAAGGCTCTCGAAGTTGGTATTGACTTGGTGGTGTGACGCCTGGACCAAATTGTCCTAAAGCTGTAACCATCATTTTAAACTCCTCGTTTGCGATAGAGTTGAAAGGAACACCTGAAGCATACACCCACCTAGCAATATATTGTTGAACCTTATGTAGCTTCTCCTTCCAAAGAGCATCATTGATATTTTGTTGCCTAGTTGGAAGAGGTCTAGATTCTGGATTGATGTTTGTTGCAAACTTATCCATTGGACCAAGTGTCCTTTGCATCTTTCTTCATCCTATTTCTTCAAGTTCAATCTCATCATCCATATCTCCATTGTCATGAACCATAATTGACTGTCGCAACTCATTATCTGCAATTACCTTCTTCTTCTTTCTTTTCTTTACTTCCTCGATAGCATTCTTGCACTTTTCTTGATCATCCTTTGATGATTTTGGACAAGCATAAACATTTCCAGGAATTTTGTCAATGTGTTCTTTGATCCTGTACGCACCTCCTGAAAATTCTTTCCCACACAATTTGCATTTGACTTTGTCAAGATTCTTCAGATCATACAAAATTCCATAGTACCAAGCAACATCATTCGAGTTTATCTTCAAAACTGTTGAATCTGATGCTCCACGAGGATCCACATTCGAGCTAGAAGCCATTAGAACTTGAATAATTTCTGAAAAAATGACAAAAGATTGATTCTAAGAATAAACGAACTTCAGTGATGACTACTAACTTTTGATTCTGAATTTTTTATTAATCGTTGCACGATCTCTAAAGGTAAAGACAAAAGTTATAATACTATTTGTCTATTTCGTTCAAAAAATTTTGACTTCGAAAGAATTATATTTTTCAATATGAGATGCAGGAGAAACAAGACACTAAAATAAATAAACTAATAGTAATATATAATAAGGCCAAATAAACATATATCATATATCAAAAGTCAGAACAACAGATTGAGAGGAAAAAAAACTGAAGATTCTCTGTTAATAGGATGAACATAGAGAAATTGAAAAAAAACCTAAGCATCACGAACGATGAAAATGTTTAGGCAGTTACTGTGTTTAGGGTTTTTTCTACTAGTCTATTTATCGGTTTAATTTAATTAAGGTACACCATTACTTTTTTCTTTATTAACTAAAACAAAGTCGTTTAGTGAAATAGTAAGCAAAAAAAAAAAAGAGTCACGTATATACACTAACTGTATAAATGCCCGTATCGGCGCCGTACATACCGCCGTATTAATCCCGACCGTATATGTCAAACGTACAGCTCAAATACAGTACAATACTCTACCGTATAGCATATAATCACCGTATATACGCTACCTAGATAATGAAAGAGATGAAGCCAAGTATCTTTTGGGACATCACCCTAAACATATTTTGCTCCAAATTTTAAATGTACATAATACATAAATACACATGTATTTAATTCTTTTGGAACCGTATAATTTTCCTTTAATGAATCAATAGAATAGTTATGTGTAAACTAAGCTAGTAACATAATTATTTGTGAGTAAAAATAAGGATTAAAATCATATATATAAAAGTTCGCTAACTCTCTCCATATGAGTGTCACATCATCACACAAGAAAATGACATGTGTCCTTCTAAATTATTTAAATAAAAAAATTAGCCAAATTAAATGAGAAAAAAAAATAATAGTTCTTCACATTAAATCATCCATCAATCCTCGTACTCTTAACTTATTTCTTTAAAATAAAAATAAAAAAATTAGAAAATTATGTTACTAAATCAAGCACTACTTTCATTGTTTTCATCTTATTTTACAAATTTTTTTTTTATCAAGAGTCACTATTCGATAATGACTGAAAATTTATTTGTGTTATAATTTAGTTGTTTGCTACCTAACTTCTGATTAGTTTAGTAATTTTAACTTGAGTCTTTTCTCGTTATTACGTTTTGTGGTTCATATACGACTTTTCATATGACATTTTTTTTTTCATTTTTGTGCCTTATTGTAATTTGGTTACATTTACATGCAAGTTTTTCAAGTAATGGGTCTTTAAGACGTTAGGTATACCAAAAAATTTATGACACGACCATTTCTCTTATATAGCTATATGTAATGGCAGAAAATGTAAATGTGTTGAATTAAAATGACACTTTAGTTTTTGTCTTTTTTCTTATTTTTATATGAAAACTATTGAGATCTTGTTCAACTTATGTCAATCGAGTAATTAATTGTGAGTCTATCACGATATGCCTGGAGTACTAGATCATGAGAGTACATAAAACAAGGAATTGCTTAATTATGATCAAGTTACGCAAGTTTCAAATCACACAAGTAACATAATTACATATAATTATATCAAAATATTTTATATTGTTGTTGTATGTATTCGTAATAGTGAAAAAAAAGTTTAGGATCTTAGATATATAAATAATCTTATTTATACATGAAAATATATAAATTGATATTTTAAGTCAAAAATAAATTTAAACATAAAAATTGTAACTACATAAGATGGATCTAATTTTAATAACTATACAATAACAAAAAAAAAACATAAATTAGCAACAAAACAATCAACATCATTTTTTCTTAACAATTTTCAAAGCAAACCCACGCTACGCGTGGGTATTCATCTAGTTGTATTAAAGGAAGAGCCAACATACATAAGAAAAGCAAGTTTGAAGGTCTGACATTTTCTTCACTCCAGCCTCCGAATGCAGAAAGCATATTGGGCAGAGCGGATCAACCAGGTTTGGCGGATCAAACAGAACAAAAACGGATCAAACAGATCGGGTAGTACAAGTGCAGATCAAGAAGTTCGAACGCTTCAAAATATATGTTGAATACTGACTTCGGATAAAATGTTATGGATCAAATATTTATATAGTAAAAATAGAGATTTTATTGAAATAATATTTTGATTTGAACATTATATTAATTTTATATTGAATTGCTTTATTTTAAAATTTCTAGTGTAAGTATAAATAAAATAATTTATATCTACCAGAATTGAAAAACATCAAATAAAATTTGTAATGGCCTATTTGAGCAGAGAGCTTCCTAATATAATATTTTTCATATGAATTGAAACATACATGAATCTGTAGCCGTGACCAACCCTTTTCATATCTTTTGTCACTATAAGTCTATCTTCAGAACTGATGTGTTATAGGAAGAAAATAGTTCTCTTCAAACGATTCGCGTTATTTAGAATGTATTTCGCAAATCTAGACAATCATCCTATCCGAAACGAAATACTCAATCCAAAAACCTAACTATATATATTATTATGGTTTAAAGGGATTCTATTTTTCTATATATTCTTTTTTGTGCAAATCATTTTTCTATATCCTAGCTAAAACCAAAATAGTTCTAAACTAATTGTTTTTTTTGTAAATTATAAATAGATTTATAATTTTGAATAAAAAAACCAAAACCATAACAAATTATAAATTCTAGATTAGGATTTAGTTTGGATACTATTTTCATAAAATTAAAACAAACTGAAACCGGATTGAACACTCCTCGCTCACCATAGATAAAAAAAACTATACAACAAAATGGATTAACTGGTTAAAAAAACATCACCACCTTCTCTGCTACAGTAATCCTCCAAAACCCTAACGTCCACCTTCTAATTCTGTCCTCACCGCCGTCAAATGCATTCTACCGCATCCGAATTCAACTTTCACCGTCTGCGTTTGATAAAGATTTAATAACAACACATATAATTCTCCAATGAATATATGGTTAGTTTCTTTGTATGTTTTAGGGTTTTGTAACTATAAGCTCCAAAACTGATGAAAATTGGAGTACTAATTTAAAATATTTGAATTACATATATTTTATATCTTTATTCATATTTCGAAAGATCTAACCTCTTTTTATCATGATACTTGAAAATAATTTATAGATATTTTAATGCATTTATAATTTCTTTTTAAAAACATGTTCAAGAACTTGTTAAACCAATATTGCAACTTTATTTTCATATAATTGTTTTTAGTATGTATAGTTTATGTAAAATATTTTATTTAAAATTAAAGTTTCTGCAATAGAAATATTTTATTCGCACTGCATGTTCCGCTTTCTCCATTCATTACATATTTTGAAGTGTTTAAACCGCTTGATTTGTACTTGTACTGCCAGATTTGCTTGGTCCTCTTTAATTCTATAATTCATACACTTGATCCGTTTTGTCTGATATATTTTCTCCATTCAGAGTCATGGTGTTTTTACTATAGCATGCAGATCAATGGTTTTCTTCACAAAAGGCTTGTGTGAAGATTACTTTTTTATTAATAAAATTTTGCAGATCAATTTTATCATCTTGAATAGTAGACACAAAAACGTTCGTCCTCCTATGCATAATATTCACTTTTGCTCTGCTCTTCCATTTATAAGTTAATTACTAATAAAAGCAAACGATTCTGCTCTATCTATATATATATATATATATATCTAATAAGATTTTTAGATTAAGTTTGGATTCATTTCATAATACTTTTAGCAATTATGAGTGAGTTCAATTGATTTGAAATGTTAAAGTTCAAACTCAATACGCAATTAGGCTTTTAGGTTTGTATTGCTGAAAAAGAATTTAAAGTATAACAGAAATTTATTTTGATTTGATTCACTTAAAATTAGTCCGCATGAAATTGTCTTCCGGCTTAAACTAGAGAAGTCTAATTTGTTAAATATCCATTTGGGAGTTTTTTTTGTTAACATATCTTTACTTGAAGGGTCTAAAATGTATCTATAAATATTTGAGGGTTTGTTTTGCTAATAATTTAGTTGAGAGGTTTTAAATACTTTAAATACACTGATTAAAACTTAAGGGTTTTACTCATTTAAATCTCTTAGTTAAGGGTTTTTTACATTAATAATATAGTTGTGGCTTTTAAAATGATCTGCTGATACTTGAGGGTTTTTTTTATATATTAAAATCCCTTTATTTTTAGATTGAAAAGATTAATCTAGTGATGTAATGCCCAATCAAGGACACTTTGATTGAAATTCTCCGAAATTACGAACTAGTTGGACATCACTTTAAACAAAAATAACAAAAGAAAATGATTCAAAGGTCCATAATTCCATAAACTAATAAACAAACAAAATTTAAAAATGATAGAGATCAAAGGTGATAGAGATCAAAGGTTGTAAAGGTCATCATTCTTAAAACAAACAAAAAAACACAAGTTCAAAAAATTGAATATGAAATTTAGAACATATACCAACCAACTAGAAGTCTAGAAATGATTATTGTTAATGGACGGCCAAACTTTATTCATATCAAACGACGTCACATCAGCATCACCTTCCCCACCATTAATTTCTCCAATGGTTGTTCCATTAGGAGGTGGCTCTTGATGGATACCATCGTTGACTGCTCTAGTGTTGCTTCCCCCATGAAATTGTGAGTCGCCATTGTTAACAGTGCTTCCTTCCTCTTTTACACCTAACTTGCGGCTCATGAAATCAAAAGGGTGTTGTCTTGGTTCACTCGTATCCATGGTTGGAGTATTGATGATGCGATGTTGTAACTGATGAGAGACTAACCCAACCAAACCATGGTAGGTCATCACTGGGGCCCTAACTTGCTCTATATCTAAATTAGGGTTTTCTTTTCTACTGCTTCCTTCGTATAAAACATGGTTTGGACTTTTGTTATAAGATACCAAATCCATGTCGATTGGTTGGGAGGTTCTAGGTTTAGGCGGTTCAGGAGACGCAAAAACCCATTTATCCACTAAGTAATGACTTTGATTCCCCCTAAGTGCATTACCAATGCTAAACCTTTTTGTTTCTTCATAATTCTTCCAGTTCTCTCATCAACCTGACCACCTCGTATAATAACATCATTTGCGGTGGCCGTGAGCTCTTCGAATTGCACCTCAAATGGAGGCACCGGTGGATCGCGAAGAGGAGAATGTTGCACAAATTCTAGCTCCTTTCTATGAAGTATGATATTATCCCTTGAAAAAGATATCAATGCATTAATTTCACTCAAGCTAAGATCATTAATTCTACGAACACGATGCAGTTCCTCCATCAATTGATCAGTGACATAATCCATGTGCTTCTTTTGAGTTTTCATGAATTGCTCCTGAACCTTCTTTGTCTTCTCTTTTAGGTATGTCTCAAGACTCATCTCTTTCTTATTCTTCTCGATCTCCGGTAAGGCAAAGAAACCGTCTAGAAGGTCATAAGCCTTCTCAACAGATGGCCACACCATTGGCTCAACGTTATTAGGGCTGAACATGATCATACAAGCCCTTACAGCACACAATATCGTTACTTCTTTTACCTTTTTCATTAACCATACACGTATTTTCTTCAGTTTTTTTGCTCTTGACTTATCATTCTCTACCCATGCAAGTTTTATTTTGTTTACAGCCATGGTCACTCTTTGATTTTGATCTCTCGTTTTGAGTTTTATTTTTGTTGGATATGTGAATAAAAAAGAACGCAAAATTTTATTTAAATAGAGTTTAACACTGATGGCAGTCAAAAGAAATAGATATGGTAGATGATTTGTTAAGATGTAAAATTAATTACTATTTATTTAATAATATTGAAAGTTTATTGTGTTGACAAAAAAAATTTCATTGTGGCCATTAAGATAAACTAAACTTTTCAA
The DNA here is from genome assembly GCF_000004255.2 of Arabidopsis lyrata subsp. lyrata. NCBI lineage: Eukaryota > Viridiplantae > Streptophyta > Magnoliopsida > Brassicales > Brassicaceae > Arabidopsis > Arabidopsis lyrata. Next base: position 20,191,134 of record NW_003302553.1, read on the forward strand.
TCTAAACGAAGTCAAAAATATCAATCCAACAATTAAAAAATTTCCTTTGTTTTTGGATAAATAGATCCTTTTCAAATATCAGAAAGACCTTAAGCGATTTCAAACTGAAATAAAATAAAATTAAAATATTTTTTTAAAATAGAAATATAATTTACTTAAGAATTGGATATAGACCAAGATTAAAATTTTACCACACTAATATATATATTAGATTTGGTTTATATTTATATTATATTTCAAAATCAAACCAATAGACCAAAACTTAAACCCGAATTAAACCAAAATGTTATAATCTTTTTGAGGTTATGTTGTTCTATGGAATTGAACTCTTTGCACATCAAAATTGAATTTACTTCCAAACATATGCCAAATGATACAAATTTATGGTCATAGTCAATGCATCGAGATAATGATTATTTCATAATTCTATCATTAGTGAATGGTAATAATTATATTGACCCCATTATTTTCATTATTGTGCAATATATTTATTCGTATTGTTTTGGAATAAAAATGTTGACTATACATTCCAATATAAGCGTCGTTTTAATATTTTTGTATTGGAAAAGTTGACTCTGAGTATTTTATTTATTTTCTTACCAAATGTTATATTAAGATTAAAAATGGTACATATTTATTGAAAAAGAAGTTTAAAACTGTTGTGAACAAAGAAGATTCGGAAATTGTTTTCTCTGTTATTGATCAATTATACAAGATATAACATTTATATAAGGATACAATATTAGGGTTTAGGTTAGAAATTAAGGCTTCTCGAATCTACTAATGGGTCATATAATGGGATCCATATATTACATATAATTATTCATAACACTCTCCTTTGAATGACCATTATAAGAATATGGTCTCAAATGCGCATGTGAGATGCTGCCTCATTAAAAACCTTACCAGGAAAACTCAATGAAAAAACCATGGTTAAGGGAAAAAGAGTGCATCGCGCTTTTACTTCCCCTCATGAATATATCACTTGAAATCTTCGAGATGATGTAATCTAATATGATGAAGTAACTTCTTGATAGTAGTAATTGGAAACATCTTGGTAAATAGGTTCGCCAAATCTTCACTTGAACACATCTGTAAAACACATATATCGCCTTTCTTCTATAGGTCATGGATCTCGCAAGTGACTCATCTTTATCATCCTCTTTTCTTCTAATGATCTCATCGAGTATGACAAAGACTTTGAAAAATGATAGTCTTTCATCATTAGAGACACAAAATTTTTCTTTAGGTGTGTATCATTCGCGTATTTTCTGTTGTCTCGTTAAAAACTTTTCATGGAAAAATCCAATGGGATAAAAACAATGATAAGGGAAAAAGAGTACAACTACGCACATAATCATATTTCTCCTCCTGGAATCATCATCTTCAGGATATGCATTCCAGTCAGATATATCATCTTTCCGGGAATCACTATATTCAGAAACTTAGTGAACAAACTGGTATGATTATCATATAACCTCTCGGGTCTTTGGACTTCTAGTTCATAATATCTCTTTCAGATAGAAGATTATTTCATTGTCTACTTAGATATCAGGTCCAAATAATCTTTTGCATACAATCTTCTAAATTTTTATCTTTTACATAGGAGTTATGCATACTCTCCTTATAAAACTTACTATTTTAGCTTTCAAAATTATTATGGTTCTTCAGGACTAAATATAAGTGAGCATTTTCCATGTAAAATTCTGCAAAAGATCTTTGGAATAATATCTCTTTTGGTAGATGTTCAATTTGTAATTCCGAAAAATTTCATGAACCAATAAGGGATTTCTATAGTTGCATCCACCAGATGAGAGTATATCTCTTTCTCTTACATTCCATATCTTTGTGAGGATTATTTTTTTCACTAAAGATGCTTTATATCTCATAAAAATCTACTTATCTCCCACTAGTTTTACACCTTCAAGTTTACGGGCTTCTAGTCCAAATACTTTCTCTTCAAGAGATTTTACTAGTTTTCTTTTCCTTCTTTTCATGATTGGCGCCAATCATCACTTTATATATACTTTTCCATAAATCTTCTTTTATTAACCGCGGTTTATGATCCTCGATTTTCATCCATACCATCATCAACTGCTCCAATGCATGCAAAATATTTACGACGTCGATTTGTTTTTTGGTTCCATTTTATTTTAGACATGACTCAACTTGTTGAGATTTATTCTCATTATAATTTTCAGGTACCTGAATCTCTTCCTTATTCATGTCTAAGCTCCTCTGGAGATCCTTTGCTTCCTCAGTGCCATATTAACTTTTGCTCTATTGGAACCAATAAGTCTATCACGCTTCAGGCGATCTTTAGACTTACTAGCAGTTGATCGTATCCTTCTAAAATTATATAGCATGCACATTATATGCCAAACGTTAGCTGTAACTTCTGATTCTATGCATATGAGAGGATTCTTGAAAAGGATGTTGTCGTTCATTGATGCTTATGACTGGTAGTTTCTGGGAAGATAGGGTAGCGCAAAGACATCTAGACAAATTCTGGTTTTTACTTGCTTTGTTCATCTGAGGGAACCTCTAATCTGATTAAATTACTCTTACAGGTATGAAGGAAGTCTTTTTCTATCAGGTATCTACATTGTTTTGTAATTTATCGAAAAATTGGCAGTGATAAATATTTGCAGTGACGAAGTTGGAAGAATCATCGTAGAGAGTGCAAAACAAAGACGAAGTTGGCAGTGATAAATATTTGCTCATCTTTTATAGTAATCCATCGCTTCAAAAAGAGTACAAAACAAATAAAATAAATATTTAATTTTATAAATCTAAATTTCTAATTATTGGTGGAGTTCCAATGGGAGAGATCGTGGGATCCATTGGATAGCATGGGAAAAAATGTATAAAGATAAAGAAGAAGGAGGTTTAGGCTTTCATTCCCTAGACATTTTTAATGATGCCATGTTGGCTAAACAGTATTGGCGTTTAATCCAATATCCGAACTCTTTAGTAGCTCGGGTGCTACAAAGTAGATATTTCAGAAATATTCATCCTTTACAGGCAAAAAAACCAAATTCTCCATCATTTGGATGGAAGAGTATTTTTTCAACTAAAAGATTAGTTGAAATGGGAGCTAGATGGTCACTAGGATCGGGTTTCAATCTATCGGTATGGCGAGATCCATGGATTCCTGATGTTAACCCACGGCCCGCAAATGGAAGAGGAAAAACATTACTTCCAAGTTTGATGGTTAACCATTTAATTAATCCGGCTACTAAAGAATGGCACCTTCCCATTTTACAAGAATTTTTGGATCCAGTGGATATTCAGTTTATTAGGGGATTGGCTATTAGCAAAGTTTATAAGCCAGATAGGCTTATCTGGTATCATACAAGATCAGGAAGATATACAGTAAAATCAGGCTATCGGGTTGCTAGAGAGATGACAGAAACGATCGAATGGGGCCCAAATTATAAGAATTTACAAGCACAAGCTTGGAAAGTCAAAGCTCCTCCAAAACTAAAACATTTCTTATGGCAAATTGCTACGGGATCTCTAGGAGTTACTTCAAAATTAGCACATCGAGGGATCCGATGTGACTTTCTCTGTAAAAGGTGTGAGATGGCAGAGGAAACAATAAATCATGTTTTATTTGAGTGCACTCATTCTCAGAAAATATGGGAATTATCCGATATACCTACGGCAATAGGTAGTTTTCCTCTAACCTCGGAATTCTCAAATCTAGATTATCTTTATTGGAGGTTACCATCTAATCTGGATGGGGGAGAGAAAACCTTCAGTTATGTTTGGATTTTGTGGTTCATCTGGAAAGATAGGAATAAAAAGGTTTTCAAGGGATTACAATCTGAACCCAGAGACATTTTAAATCATGCTTTGAGTGAAAAATTATTGTGGGAAGAAGCTCAGTTGGATCCGATCGAAACTAGTTCTATTACGGAAACTTTGGAACGACCGGTTCAATCTATAAAATGTCGGATTGATGGCTCTTGGAAAAATTCAGATCCAACAATGGGTATAGGATGGTGGTGTTTTCAAGGAAATAATCAAACGATACTGCTCGGTGCAAAGTGCCTTCGGAGGTGTCCCTCCCCTCTTCACTCGGAGATGAAAGCTTTAATTTGGGCTATGAAGAATATCCTTTCAAGAGGGATCGATTGTCAGGTGTTTGAAACAGACTGCTCGGAGTTAGTCTCGATGATACAGTCACCGGATGAATGGCCTGCTTTCTCCAATCTGCTAGACGAATTTGGTTTTCTCCGTGTCTCTTTCCCGTTCTTCTCGCTTTCTCTTATTTCTCGTTTATGTAATGTTCAAGTGGACTGCTTAGCCCGTTCTTCTAGACTTTTATTTTCTGAAGCTACTTTTGTAAACTATTCTCCTCCTAATTGGGCAACCAATCAAGGAGTTATTTATTAATTAATGTGTGGTTGACAAAAAAAAAATTTCACGATCAACAATTTAAATCACATGAAAAATAAATTGATCAACGCCTTAATGTATCTCGGTAATTAAATAATAAAATATAAATCTTGGTTTAGCAAACCAACGATATACCAGAGAAACAACAAATTATCAATAAATCTTGAAGCAATTAATTAATAACTATTACAGATCTCTTTGGCAAGCATATACAGTATACTCTAGGTCTCTAGCTATAGAATAATTAAACCAACATGACAAACGAATAAAATATTACGAAACATGAGATGATCGTTATAAACAATACCCCTATAATAACACCGATCAACAAACCACTAAGCATTACTAAAACGACATACTAACAGATCTTAATACAGTCAAGAACTATATAATTTATAATTAACACATCAAAGAGTATCTATCAATTTTCTAAACCAATTTAAATCCACCGGTTCACCAAACCAAGAGTGAAGCAATAAGTAAATCTTAATTCATTAATCATGACATCATGAGACCACGAAGACAAGTTAAGTAACATGGTTCAATAATTAATCAATCGATCTAAGTGATACGATTGGTAAATAATACTTATCTCAATAACGGTGGTAAAGAGAATTGGGAAGAAGACGGCATTGGAAGCATACCGAATCGGAGACAACATCGAGACAATGAAGATGACGTCTTCAAATATCCAAACCAAAGAAAAACCAAACGTGAGTGTGATACGATAAGACAATAAAATAATAAATCATGCTTTTGGTTTGAGAGAATTATGAAGCTAAGTGATATTAAACAGATCTATCCACCTAGCAATAATTAAACCAACATATTGAATGGCTAAAGCATATATTACTTCCTAACAAAAGGGCATGACCATGACGCGATTACTTTAAAACATGGGTTTCATATAATACTGGCAATAAGATTCAACCATAGATATGCGCATCTAGCAATAAACATGATAAAACAATCATAATCTCAATAATTAAGCAAACACGTTCTGTTATAAAGCATGAGCCGATCGGTTTTTAAAGATGAAGTCACTTATACTAAACTAACGAATGTAAAGTTAATAAAGCAAACAATATGATATAATTTAAATATGCATCGATAAGGTATGACTACTTATCTTGATTGGAAACGGATAAACATTGAAAGAGGAAGACACCAGAGATGGTATCAATTAAGGATTTTTGCAAAGATCTCTTTTAGCTCAGTCGATTAGGGTCTCGTGTTGATAACGTGTTGTGAACAAAGAGAATTCGGGAATTGTTCTCTCTATTATTAATCAATTGTACAAGATACAACATATATTTAGAGTTACAATATTAGGGTTTATGTTAAAGATTAAGACTTCTAGAATCTACTAATGCACCATATAATGGGCATCCATATATTACATATAATTATTCATAACAAAAACAATACTTATTTCGAAGTCTAGAAAACAAACTATTTTTTTACTATTAAGTACAATTGTATTAGTTAGATCAAAATATATTACAAAGTTATACCATTATCTAAATTTAATATCATGCAATATGGTTTATCGATATGTTCTCGCAAACATTTGATCATTTTTTTATGATATATATAAAATCATATCTATTTTGAAACTCCCAAAAATGTAAACCTAGTAGTAATAATGGTATTTTTGGTACATACATGATTTTTTCGAAACCAATGATTTGAAGTAAACTTGACTCCAAAATCTTTGCAACGTTTTTGAAATAAACATGATCTGTGAGACTTGTATGATCTTTGATCCAAACAAAAACACATGCACACATAGATGATCAAATTATGAAGCATTCAACTGAGGGATTCTTCCATAAAAAAAAAAACTAAGATTTTTTCTAAAAAATCAAAATATTTCCACTAAATTGAAACTACGAAGTAACTTTAGTGTTCTACCCAAAATTCCTCTACAAGTAAAATAAATCATTTTGTTATCCATTGGTGGTTTAAAAACGATTGATTTAAGAGAGTTTAATTTTCACTAACTTGAATAGTACAGTATCACCGCTTTTTCTTGCACTTTTTAACATGAAACAAAATTTAGGAGAATTTCTTTTTTGTTTTTTTAATATTAACTTCCTTTGAACTAACCATAAAGCTACTTAGTTGAGATAGAAAAACCTATATTTTGACTCCCATATACAATGTGCCAATTCGTCAAGAGAATGACATAAACAATACGAAAGCAAACAACAACATAAGAAGATGGTTGGATTTTTAAGATGAAATAGCCTTAAAATGGTGCATAAGATAGAACAATATGAAAAAGAAAAAAAAACTAATGGGTAGTGGATTATGCTACACATAAAAAAAAAAGTTATATAAACAAAATTAAAAATATAGAAAAAAATATTTGAAAAAATTAGAAAAACATAAAAATATATTAGTTCGCACAAATCTTCTATTTAAGAAAAGGAAAACTTTTTTAAAAAAGAAACTTTAATTTTAACATAATGTTTAAAGTTTAAACAACATAATGTATAATTCATTTAAGTTTATAATATTTACTATATATCCACTAAACAAACAAAAAAATATTATTACCGTTCTTCAACAATAAAATAAAATAATAAAGATTATTTAACTTTTAAAAATTATATTGTTTTGTGGGAAATCATAACTGAATAGTTTCAGAAAAAGTTAATATATACCTGACAGTTTATGAAAAATTCATCAAAATCTTTTACTAGAAACTTTAAATGTTGATTGATACGATTTTTAAATCTACTAACTTTTTAGAATCTAGCAACTTTCAATATCAACAAATCTACATAAATCCATCTACCAATAGACTAAACAAAAAAAAAAATGGAAAATTGGTTAAATATTTAAAATATTGAAATTTCGTAGATTATAAAAAATTAATTTAGATATTGGAAATGGTATAAAATCTGTAAAAATGGAGGATTATGTATTTAGAAATTACAACAAACAAGAACCACAAGTAGGTCATCTGAGAGATCCAAAACATGAAATCATCACATATAGCTCTAATATGCCTAGTCATCTTCTCCCTCTTTGCTTTACATGAGTGTAAGCATAGGTTTATCTCTCTATATACACACACATATATATCAAATGGTCTCTTTTTTTCCGTTGGTCAAATTTTGGTTTGTGTTTCAAATCAATGTGTAGGGTGGAGAGATACATAGATCGATGCTCAATATTACAATACCACCGTGTATCAAAACCTTTTGCAAGATTACAAAATGTAATCTTTTTTTTTTTTTTTTTTTTTTTTGTGTTGTTTCAGACCGAGAGCTAAGAAGAAATTTTGTTTTAAAGAAGAAGATTATCTTGATGCCAAAGAGCTATGCTACGAAGAATGTACAATAGAATACTAATGTATGTTGATTATTCAATTTCAGGCTTATCTAAAGCATTTTAATTATCTATATATTTTAACTTAGTTTGTCTCTCTTATGGTGATGATACTTCATTGTCCACATGTGTGTCACATCATATTTTCCATTTAACTTTTACAATTGAAACTTTTCATTTAAATATATTTCTAATTGATAAACATATTATATTATGACATATTTTAGAAAGTTATCTTTCATATTCCAAAAAAACAAATTCAAAAATATATTTTATTCAAATAATATTATATATAATAATATTCTTGTTCAAAAAATCGGCCGCCTAGGCGATTAATTAATCGGCCGATTTTGTTCAAGTCTAAGAGCACTTCCAATGGGAGGTTCTCTCATAATTTAGTTGGGTTCTCTTTTGTTTAGATGATTAAAAATAAATCAAAACAGATAATTATTGAGAGAATCGTTTCTCTTAAGAGAGTTTTGGAAATGTGAGAGAGCAGAACACGTGGCAGGAGCTGATTGGGTGATTATATTTAACAAACAAAAACCCTCCCTCTCTTCATTTCTTCATTTCTTCGAGTTCCCAACTATCTCTCTCTCGATTTCTTGCAGAGCCAAAAATTTTCCGATTTGGTTGAGTGGGGAGTGTAAAAATGTGTGAAATTTTGGTGTGTCTGAGTTCGTGACACACCATCGGAGAGAAGACGTTCTGGATTTTGGGATAAAGGAATCAATTTGTTTACCTGATGCAACATCGAGGATATGTACCGAATTGTTATACAATGGTAGCCCTAACGACTGGTTTGATTGATCCGAGTTTGTTACTCACTGCTTGGTCTGTTCATGGATTTTGTTTGAAAATCAATCTAGATTCTCATTCTTATGTTCGTTGTGGTTTAGTGAACATGTACTCGAGATGCAGGTGCATAGCTTCTGCTTATAGTGTGTATAATAGTTTATGTGAGCCTGATTTAGTAAATGTCATTGTTTCAGTTTAAGTATATGTCATTGTTTCAATTTAGAGCAGCTTGTTGAGGTTTGGTAACAAGGATGAAGCAGAGTGGCTAAGAAGTTGTTATCTGAAGCCTCAAGAGTATCCATTTTGTATACTGTGAATTGTACCATTTTATATTGATTCCGTTAACGTCTTGAATCAGATTTGTGATCAATTCTTGTTTATGTTGTGCTTCCATAATCTTGCATAGATTTCTTTGCATACCCTGAAACTGCATTCTCTTTTGCCTTACATGTGCTAAGTGTCCTTAACAAGTGTTTGCTTATTATTGTTCCCGTCTTAAAACAGATATGCAGAACATAAAGATCTTTCAAACACTTGATCAACCAAGCCAAGAACTCTCATCCATTTGGGCTTTGATGCCATCACTGCTATCACCAAAGACTGAGCAGCCTCTATCCAATCTGCCTAAGTTACTCAAAGATGGTAATAACAAACAAAAGAAAGAATCTCAGTTTGCCAAGTTTATTGCAGATACCAAAGACAAGTTTGTAAACCCGACCAAGCTTTCCCGAGATGTGATCTCTAGCAAGTTATGAGAAAATTGGCTTCTTTGCATAGTTTCTGCCTTCTTTTATCCCTTTTCCTGGAGTTTCAACTTTAAATTTGTATAGATAGAGAGATTACAATGTGTTGTTGTTTTTGGATTATTCGGCGTGTAAATTTGTTTTCTTTTATGTGTTCTTTCATACATGTTTATGTGTTTTTTGCTATACACGTTGCTATGCACTTTGCTTTATATATGTGTTCTTTTATGTTCATACAAATGTTGTAACCAAATTTTTTAAGAACCAAAACACTTCAAATCTTTCTTTTCAAAACTTCAAAACACTAAACACCTAATTTTATTTTCAAAAACTTATTTTTAAGAGCCCCAATGAAATTCCTAAACTTTGAAATTATTAAATTTAAAATTAAACTTTGAAATTGTCAATTGAAAGCTAATTTGGTTGAACATATATGGCAAAAATTTCGCAACAATCAACAGTACAACTAATAGTTATTCCGGTTTTGTTTTTTTCCAATCTTTTTTGAAATGTTTGAAAATAATGTATGTTTAATATTTTTATGAATTGTAATAATTATTAAGTTTTATGAAAGAATATTTTTAATAATTTTTTTTTTCCTAAGAGAACCTCACTAGAGAACCTACCATTGGACTATGAAAAATTTAAAAAAAAAAAAAACAAAAGTTCTCATCTCAAAATTTCAACAAATTTATAATAAAAAAATTTCAAGAAATCCAAAATCGGCCTCCTAGGCGATTAATTGTTCAGTGTTCTTTTACTTAAGCAGCTTCTCTAGTTTGGATTTCTAAATCAATTAGTTGAATTATATCTATTGACAAAAAAAAAATTATATATTACACATATATTAGTAAAATGGGATTTGCTTGGTTTAATATTAAACAAACACAAGCATAAAAATAATTCAAAGGGGGAATATGGAACTGATTTTTCTTTACAAGATGTGAGAACTCCCTTGAACTTTTAAGACAAATGTTCATCATTAGAGAAATATTATAAAATACTGAACCTCTGAGACTTAGATGTTTCATCTCTTAAAATTGTGATTGAAGACTTATTGAAACACTCCGACCACCACCGTCTGTGGCCCTCACACCTTCTCTCATCCTGTAAGCCTCACCTTCGTCTGACGGTTTTCTAAGTTTAAAGGTTTCAAAGATTTATCTACCGATCCTACAAATCACTACGTGATTTATCTCCATGTTTTTTTTTCCTCATCCACACTGTACCATAAATTACTAATTGGTCTCATGGCAAAAAAAGGGTAAAAAAATATGGCGGAGATGTTAAAGGCGGATGGGAATTATGGTTCACAAAATGAAAAGTAGGGATGATGAACAAGAGAGAAACTAGACATCCAAGAATCGGATAGTTATAATAACACGCTTTTTTATTTGAGATAATTGGCTCATAAACAACCGATCTAAGGGTATTAAAATTTTCTGTTTTATCTTTTTGAACACATGACAATGTTAATTTCAGCCCATTTTTTTGCCCTCTTTACCCTCACACGAGAGAATAGACGCTTGGATTAACTTTATTTCTCTTCATCTTCATCCCTTCTTTTCTTTCTCTAAAAACTCTTACTCCCATCGTCTTCCAACTCGGTAAGCCGGAGGGTAGATAAATCTGCAGAGGCTTACCATGATACTTCAACGTTTTTCTACACGAAGTTTTGTTTCTCGATTTCGTTAGTTTTTCCGGTCTTACCGTCCGTCGTTTCAATTCTCTCACTCTAATTTCGACTGCTATTTTCCAAACTTAAACTTCTAAATTTTCTGTTACGCCTCTCCTGATCCAATTGTATCTATACTTATTTTACTTAGATCTACATATAGACACTCATAATTTTCCGTGGATCTCCATTTTTAACTTGCATGTTGTCATCTCCCCTTTGTAGATCTAAATTTTTAAAAAAGTTTCACCTTTATTCTTGCAGGATGGCTGATATGGATCTTCTTTCTCGTTTATTTGCCGACGGAGAAGAACCTGCCGGTGATCGTGTCATCGTGAACTTAAAGCTCAATATGATCAAAGCCGTTCTCAAGGCTTTACAACCCTCCGAGATCGATGAATTTGATGATGATATTTTGATCTTCGTCACTGTTAGATGCAATCTCACTAGTGATAAGGTTATCACTTTGGGTAAACATGTCTCAATTAGTTAAGGAATTTATAGTTATCTATAGATTTAAGTACATATTCATACACTTTTATAGAATCATATATTGAACTATATAGTGCTATATTTATTAATAGATATCTACGCAATTAGGTTAGTGGTTTAAAATTTTTAATTTTCGCCTATACGTTTTCGTTACAGATTCAAATTAAAGTCGGTTTCATTTAATATTTGTCACTTCGCTCTGTTTATTGTCGCCTAATACTCATTCCAACTGTTGAACATTTATTAAATGTCAGACTGTTCTTTCGGTTGGTCGTAAGACCATGTATCTCCTCCACGCGTAGGGACAAAACATACTTTGGTTTTTTTTTTTGTAATTAATGGCACATCCAAACCCCTTTTCTACGGTTATTTGAAGCTTGTCAAAAACAAAAACAAAAATCACTAATGTATTTTTCCTATACCCCATTTTTATTTCTGCACAAATTCACTCTTTTTATTTCGAGAACAACAAAATTCAATGGATTTGTCTTACACAATGGTTGATTTGGGGTCCACATATCAGAAGCTTGTAAGGTTAAAATTGACAAGATGAGACGTTAAATATTTTTCATTGTTTTGGAGTTTGTGTCAAATTACTAAAAAACTAATTTACATCATATTCATAGTCTCTGACCCAATTATCTCTTGAAAATAAGTATTTTAGATTAATTTGCTGTGAAAGTAACTACGGAATCTAATAGTTTTGTACTATTGTTTCATAGTATATGTAAAGATGAAGTTGTTTTGTCACTCGATTCCCAATTTCCAAAATCAAGACCCATAAACCATTGACTCTGAATCAGCCAATGGTGACAGAGGAAGTGAATATAACAATCCACGACACAGTTCTCTACCTTACAAATTTTTGTTTGTTTGTTGTAATACGTCAAATTTTATTGTTTATGTGTATCTTCGGGAATAAGGTAGAGAACGTTTAGAGCTCTAAATCTGGTGAGGTTTAGAGCTTTCTCTGGTGGATGGCGACGTTTAGTTAAGAGTGTCCCCTTTTTGTTGGGGATACCTGAAAATTTACATTCATCAAACCAGATGAGCTACTTCTAGACTTCTAGTTGTCTCCAAACCCTAATGATGATGAATGTGAGGGTGTCTTGGAGAAGAAGTTACTGTGTAAAATAACTGTGTTTATTGTTGTTATCTTAATTTTTATGTTATGAATTGAGTTTGGTTTAAGTTGGCATCTGCACTTTGCTCCTTGTCTATGGGATGAATCTCTGTAGCTTAATATCTTGGGACCAGTTCTCAAAATCAGTATATGAATGACCCTAAAATCAAATTATCAACTCAATGGTATTTTTTTTTTTTGGCAATTTGGATTGTCATATATATCTGGCAAACTTTGGTTAGAATCTTTATTTCTTGGCTATGGAGAAAACTAAGAAGGTGAATGTACCATAGAAGCTACACTTTTTCAACAAAAGAGAATGAAGAAGACAGTGATAGAGGTGATGGCAAAGCCGTTGACCGGAGAAACAATCAGAGTTGTTTTCCAGGAGGACCGAGGACGAGGAGAGAAAGGATGCGGCAAAGAAAGCTTGGAAGAACAAAACATCGTCGTGTTAGAGTCCCACATCGGAAAAAAATAAAATCTTTGGGTAATATATATAGTATGAGGCAAACCTCCTCCCTTGAGCTAGCTTTTGGGTGTTGAGTTAGGCCCATTACTAGTATGGTATCAAAGCAAAGGTTCAACTTTCTCGAAAGTGGGCTACCATCCGTGGATGTCTAGTCCCACAAACTTCACGCTTCAGATGTCCAGGGGGGGTGTGTTAGAGTCCCACATCGGGAAAAAAATAAAATCCTTGGGCAATATATATAGTATGAGGCAAACCTCCTCCCTTGAGCTAGCTTTTGGGTGTTGAGTTAGGCCCATTACTAATACGTCGTGTAGGGCGTTTGTTTTCAGACTCGTATGAATATATCTACTCATCTCCATCTTCTAGTTCCATATCCACATCTTGAGACGCAAGAACGAAATTACTAGTCTGAAACGACAATCTTTTGCCCATTTGTGTGACTAAAGAAGAGCCCATTTGTCCACTTGGACTTTAATTTGGCCCATTTTTGTTTTTTCTGACCGACTATAATAGTCGCCATGACCTATATAGCTAACTTGCTCTTCGGCTTTTGTTAATTGGTTTCTCTAGGTCTTTTTTACTTACTATCTAAATTTTAACAAATCTCTTTCTTCCTTCGATCGGAAATCATGAATTCACATTCCTTAACGAATGATCTCATCTTGGAGATATTGTCAAGATTGCCTGCAAAGTCAGTGGCGAGGTTTCATTGCGTGTCGAAGCGATGGGCATCAATGTTTGTTACTCCATATTTTAAAGATTTGTTCCTGGCCAGGTCCTCGGCTAAGCCACGCCTCTTATTCGCCATCGTACAAGACGGTGTGTGGAGATTCTTCTCATCGCCTCAGCTTGAGAAGTCGTCATCAACTCTTGTAGCAGCCGCCGAATTTCATGTGAAGTTCTCTCCACACAACCTACCGATCTATCATTTTTCTGACAAGAGATATTTTTCAATTGGCTACGCCTCTAGCTTGATCTATTTATATGGTGATCGATAGGAGGCTAGACCTGTGATATGTAACCCCATCACAGGACGGTATGCGATCTTACCTAATCGGTATACTTACAGAAAGGCGTATAGCTTTTTCGGGTTTGACCCGAATGACAAGCAATACAAGGTATTGTCCATGGTTTATCCATCTGGTCCTGGTGATAGTAAAATTCTTACATTTGGAGATGGAGATCTGACGTGGAGAAAGATAAAATGTCCCTTACGATATGATCGACATGATATTAAGAGTGAAGGGATATGCATCAATGGAGTTTTGTATTACTTAGGCAGCCCGAATGATGAAATATCTGATTATGTGATAGTTTGCTTTGATGTTAGGTCTGAGAAATTCACCTTTATTGACGTAGAAAGGTTTTGTCGATTGATAAACTATAAGGGAAAATTAGCTGTGATTTATTGGGAGGATGATGTCGACATTCATGAGCTTTATTATCAGGAGGGTATAGATGTCGACAAATATGTGGAGGAGAATCTAGAAGCTGATGCCATTAATGAGTTGCGTTTGTGGATTCTGGAGGATGTTGAGAAACAAGAATGGTCGAAATATGCCTATACTTGGACCGATGATAAATTCTTCCGTCGTCTCGTTTCCATTGGTGGAGTGACTGCCTCAGGTGAGATAGTGTTTTCGATGCGCAAGTATACAACAAAACAACCGTTTTATGTTTTTTACTTCAATCTTGAAAGGAACACTCTCCAACGTGTTGAAATCAAAGGTTTTGGTGAAGCGTTTAAGGAAAATTGTAGAGTTTGCACCTTTGTAAACCACGCAGAGGATCTTAATGTTAACGATTTAAAACAACTCAAGTCAGTCCATCCTCCATTGGTGGATGAATCAGATTCAGAATCAGACTAGAAGGGACAAGGAGATGAAGGATAAAGACGATCATTGGAGTTAGGTGAAAGCAATGGGCATGTCATTTTGCTCTTACCTATATTTACTGTTTTATTTTACCTATATCATTGGAGTTAGCCTTCATTTTGTTTGGTCTCAAGAACATGGTTTTGTAGTTTCTCTTAGTTCTCTGTCTTTAATCTGAGTATATTTGCTTTAATTTTCAACATTGTTTCTTCTGGATGAGATTTGTCCTCTGTTCTGTTTCAACATCTTGTTGTGTTTGTCGTTTGTGTGTGATGAGACTAATTTATTTCATGATGACACTTTGGACTAAATACTTAAAATATGATTTGTACAAAAATGTTCACTGATTTTTGACTGTAATTGAAGAAAACATTTCTACTGTTCTACCATTCCTGGTTTATATTAGTCTCAGATGGGGTTATCACAAGTGTATTTTAATAAAATGATCACTGATTTTTGACTGTAAAAAGTTGTGGTATCAGATTCTTAGTCTTGTGATAACCCTAAAAATATGAACAAGTTCGGACAGTAAAGGAATGGATCTTTTGCCTTGTGGATCTTGTTCCTTGTTAATCTTATCCGAATCTTTCTCTCTTGACATGAAGCCTAAGTTGCCATGGAATAAAGTCACATGTTTCTTTCTTCAACGTCAAGACTCTTATGGAATCATCTTTATTTTGCAGTATATAAATTGTGGGATCAATGGGTTTCTTATAAACCTCCTCCTAAGAAAAATTGGAGATACAAAAATCAGACATGTCAAACGTGAGTTTTCTTGAGTTGCAGTACAAGCTCTCCAAGAACAAGATGTTGAGGAAGCCTTCAAGGATGTTTTCTAGAGATAGACAATCCTCAGGGCTGTCTTCACCTGGATCAAGAGGTTTCTGTCAGCCTTCTGTGAATGAGATGAGACGTGTTTTTAGCAGGTTTGATTCGGATAAAGACGGGAAAATCTCTCAGACAGAGTACAAGGTGGTGCTGAGAGCGCTAGGACAAGAGCGGACGATCGAGGATGTGCCTAAGATCTTTAAGGCTGTGGATCTGGACGGTGATGGGTTTATTGATTTCAGGGAGTTTATTGATGCATACAAGAGAAGTGGAGGGATTAGGTCTTCCGACATACGAAACGCTTTCTGGACTTTCGATTTGAACGGGGACGGGAAGATAAGCGCAGAGGAAGTTATGTCGGTTCTGAGGAAGCTTGGGGAGAGATGTAGCTTAGAGGACTGCAAGAGGATGGTAAGAGCTGTTGATGTAGATGGTGATGGATTGGTTAACATGGAAGAATTCATGAGGATGATGTCTACCAACAATGTCTGAACAGATCAGTCTCTGTTATTGTGTAATTAAACGTTCACTATTCATACAATCTAATCTCAAAACATGAAATCTTGTAACTTTGAATCGACATGATCTCCGATGTTCTTCCAGAATAAGACCAATAATAGATATAAAGCAATAACTTATTCAAAAGTTAGTACATAAACTTAATAACTCATGTAAAAGTGTTCAAAGCAGATGAAATTTGTTACAGCGTAGCAAATACTATTCCATTTCCCAACTGCTAGCAAAGTTCTGGCAAGAGCTTAGAGCGCTATACATGATGCGAAACAAAGGCACAGAAAAACGCCGCTCTACCAGTAATCACCACAAGAACATTTACCGTCTTTGAAGTGATGGAAACGTTTGTTGTCTCTCACGATCAACTCCCGACCAATGATTTTGGACATGATCTTGATGAAGTTGTGACAGTCCCCACACACACGGAGGTTCTTGATGATTGTGAGTGTCTTCCTCGGTGGGGTGCATATGATACCATAAGCAATCGCTAACCTCTCACTGTGGTAGAGTAGTGCCTGTTCTTTCGCCTCTTGATCGATATCATGAAGCACAAACCGTGTGTCCGGAACATAAACCACTCCCTTCTTTGCAGCCATCTCCTTTGCTTCATCCTTGTAGAAAGTCAGATTTCGAAACTCGAGAATCCTACTCTTACTAGTAACCATATTTGTTTCCTTGAATGATTTAGGTTGAGGGGTTGGAATTTTGTTGGTTACCGCCTTTGAAGAGTCAAGATCAACCATCAATTCCTCCATGTAATCCTCTAAATCGATATCTCCATGTAACCGAGCATAGTTCCGCATAGCTTCCCAGAAATCAGCTGTGGGTTCAAACGGAAGATCACGGATGTATTGCTCAGCCTCAATAAGATGTCCACATTTCCCAAGAACACCTAAAACACCCAAATAATGTTCCGTCTTCGGACTAATCCCATGCTCGTTTCTCATCGAATCAAAATGCAAAAACGCTTCTTTTATACCACCAACAGTAGCACAAGCCAAAAAAACCGTAAGGAAAGTCTCCTCATTCGGCTTCAACCCTTGTTTCGTCATCTCCTCAAACAGATGCAACGCATCATCTCCCATTCCATTATCACTATACGCACGCATCATCAAATGCCAAGAATCCATATCTTTATCAACCATATGATCAAAAACTCTCTTAGCATCAGTAACACTCCTACATTCCCCAAACATACTAATCACCATATTGTTCAGTTTCGGATCACCTCTAAACTTAGACTGCAGGAAATGATCATGTACCTTCTTAGAATGCTCAAGCGACTTCAAATTCGCACACGACTCAAACAACAAAACGAAACATTCTCTATCAGGCATAGCTCCTTTATCAAGCAATTCAATAGCATCTTTATAAAGCCTACGCTGACATAAACTCATCACCTCTTCAACACTAGGAGGAGCTACCTCATTCATCTGATTAGAGATTTGATTCGAGCTTCGCGGTGGTTGCTGCTGCTGCTGCTGCTGCGGAGTGTAATACTGACTCTGATGACTTTGTTGAACATTCTGATTCTGATAATTGTTACCAGCACCACCGTATTGAGGCCTCTGACCACCGTATTGAGGTCTTTGACCACCGTATTGAGGCCTGTGACCACCGTGTTGAGGATTTTGACCACCGTGTTGAGGAGTCCATTGGTTAGGGTTTTGTGGAACTCTTTGATTCTGATAGCTCTGAGAGTCGAAGCTTTGAGGTGGATATGGGCGTTGTTGTTGAGACGGTGAACCAGATTGAGGATTCTGGTAGTAATCGTTAGTGGCGGCGGATGTGCTTAGGTTTTTGATCGGAATTGAGTTTAGAGTCACGGAGGAGTGGAATTGAGAGGAGAGTCGGGGAAATGAAGAACGTAAATGAAGGAGAGAGCCAATTGTGACGATTTTCTGGGTTCGTGCGCAACGAATCGCCATTAGAGAAGACATATTTCTCTGAGAGAAATGGAGAAAGATTAAAACCCTAGAGAGAAACCAAAACCCTAGTGAGTCTGTGAATTAAAAGATTGGGGATGAGAATATTCGCAGGAAATGAAATTATGATAAGATTCACTTTTGGGTTTGTTAGGCCTGTTAATTAATTTATGATGGGCCGAGTTGGGCTAAGGTAAGATATTGCAACTTTTAGGCCTTGAATGTTTTATAGATTTTTGGAAGTGTTTTTTTGGTTTTTGGTTATTGGAATTTCTTTGTCATACTAATTAAGTTTTTTTAAATTTTGGTTTCTCTAGAATTTAAGAAAACATTTTTGCTATAAAGGTTAATCTCTCATTCAAGATTTTAGTCTTTTTTAGTTCTCGTATAATTTAGGTAATTTAATTTTTTATTTTGTTTCATCTATGTTATTTTTCTCAAAAACTAAAATCCATTTTTTTTTTGTTTTAAACAAATATCTAATAGCAAAATCTAAAAATTAAATCGAAATTCTTTTTTAGTTCTCATATAATTTAGGTAATTTAGTTTTTTTTTTTTTTTTTCATCTATGTTATTTTTCTCAAAAACCAAAAAACATTTTTTGTTTTTTTTTGTTTTAAACAAAAATCTAATAGCAAAATCTAAAACTTAAAAGGGAGACTCACAAAAATGCCTCTTTTTCAATACTCCTTTTTAAAAATGCCCCATGTGGCTGTCCGCTTTTAAAAATATCCCTTTTTATATACAAAATGACTAAATTACCCTTTTTTAATAAAAGATATCACAAATATATAAGGAAATATAACAAAATTAGGTCCACAAAATACAAAAAAATTTTTGGCAGGAAAAGTGATCCCGCAATTTTTCCCGCCAAAACACTTGTAAAAACTTTAAAATACCTTGTAAATTTTTCCCGCCAAAAATTTACCCGCCAAAAAATTTTTTTTACGGGAAAAGTGATTCCGCAATTTTTTTGGCGTTAAATTTTTGGCGGGAAAAATTTACAAGGTATTTTAAAGGTTTTTTACAGGGTATTTATAAGGTTTTACAATGTATTTTAAAAGGTTTTACAACGTATTTATAAGATATTATAAGATTTTACAAGCTATTTTATAAGGTTTTACAAGTTATAAGGTTTTACAAGTTTTTTATAAGGTTTTACAAGTTATAAATACCTTATAAAACCTTATAAGTACCTTGTAAAACTTTTTAAAATACATTGTAAAACCTTACAAAATACTTGTAAATACTCCGTAAAACCTTTAAAATACCTTGTAAATTTTTCCCGCAAAAAAAAAATTTTGGCGGGAAAATTTTTTGGCGGGAAAAATTTTTACTAAGAAAATTTTGCAAGGTATTTTAAAGGTTTTTACAAGTGTTTTGGCGGGAAAATTGCGGGATCACTTTTCCCGCCAAAAAATATTTTGTATTTTGTGGACCTAATTTTGTTTCAAATAAGGGTAAAATGGTCATTAAAAATTAAAAGAGGACAAACTTAAAAATAGACTCTCAAAGGGGGCATTTTTGAAAAAGGGTATTGAAAAGGGGCATTTTTAACAATTTCTCAAACTTAAATCTAAAATACAAAAAAAACTAAAAACCATATCCAAAGGTGGCCTTGAATGTTTTGTAGATTTTGAAAGAGTATTCGTTTTTTTTTGTTTTTCAAAAAGTCATTGTCATACGTTTTTGAAATTTTGATTTTTCTAGAATTAATGAATACACTTTTGCTATAGGCTCCGACTGGCGACACGCGTTAGCTTGAATTGTAGGCCTAATATTTATTACAAAATTTATTAATTAAACAGAGTATCATGTATAATACTCCATGAAACAATAAACAGAGGGATCATGCTATGGTTAGTACAAAAGCCACACATCTGACAACTCAATCCATGTATTAAAGTCGGATCTTAGATGCACTACGATATCATTTTTACTACACAAAACTAAAATATAAAATCAATCAATAGGTTATAAAATAGAAGTTGAACCATTACCAAGTTAATAACATGTTCAGTTGCCAAATTCTTATATCAAAGATCTCTCAAACATCTTCTCATATTTACGACAAAACCCACATTAATTTAGTAGAAACTGTCTTTACACTTCAGAGGTCAACTAAAACATACTTACTTTGAAGTTTGAACATAAAGATTTGAACAAATCTAAGTCCGAGGAACTGAAGATAATAACATACATTAGTGGTACATATTACAGTGTTTTATTAACACATTTTCGTGTAGACAAGTAACAGATATGTCTATCTATACAGACTTATTTTTGAGACTTGTACACACAACATTTGAAGATCCCTCATGTATGTTAGTAGTAATCGTCACTCTATTTACATCTTCCGCATTATATACATCCTCTTCTTTTCTAAACATCTCTCTACTACTTCCCCATATGGTTCACATTACGCGCACCTGGCTCAGTTTCTGCGATTTCATTCATAGTCTTGAACGGAAAACGCGTTTCTTAAAACCAAGATTTGAGTTCTTACGGGAGGAGGACGTGGCATACGGTTGACCGTTGAGAGAACCCGCGAATCTGATATCCCATCCTTCGATGTTCTTTGGAACACATGAGTCGAATAGGAATTGCCCGAGAACGCTATGAGCGTTTATACTTGTTGGTTGGAGTGGGCGGAAGGAAGATCTTTCTCTCTGTTCTTCTTGTGAAGATGATGGGTCGTTACTGCTGCTGTTACTTTGATACGGCGCTGAGCTGGGTAAGAAAAAGTGGTCACTTGGCCCAGTGGCTACTCTTCTTAGGCTTTGGTTAGAGTTAACAGCAACTTTCTGAAGGTCGCATATTAACTCAGAGATCTCATCATGTGTGTGAGCTCTTTCTCCGAGCTGCCGGATTTTCTGTAAGTGAACTGACATTGCTTTCTCTAGAAAGTTGGAGATAACAGCCCGGTACTGTATAGGGTTATGGGTGTAGTGTCCTGAACATAGAGAGGAGCAAAAATGACAAAATGCTCAGATTTTGTAGCATTGAAAATCAAATCAAAAGCTCTCTTCAGGACACAGACTAACCATTATCAAAGCATGTCAAGCCATAAGAGACCCCGTGATGGCATATACCGCATATTATAAATACTAGTCATAACCATAGCATGTTGACTAACCTGCATGAGGAGAATTTTTCCACTTGACAACTTTAACTTCTCCTCCCAGTTCCTGCAATTGATGGGTGAAGCTTGAAATTACTTGTAAAGGAGCAAGTTCGTCATTCTCCGAGCACAAAATGAGATATGGAGCTCCAATTTCCTGGAAAAGTTATCTAACGTTAGCTACAAATTTGAGAATCCAAAATCAGAAAATGCATCAAAGCTCGGTGGAAACTTACAACCGAAGAGTAGAGCGCCTGCCAGTACTCACTGCGTTGGGATTCAAATCTTGTAAGATATAAACCGTCCAACCCGGAAGAAATCCCTTTGGCCACCCAAGATACTAGTCTAGAAGGCCCAGACATTCGTCGTATGGTGGGATGTAGAGCAAATTTAACATTCAAATCACTCGTAAAATCCAACGGGCCAGAGTCATACACATGTCCAGAAAGACAGTTTCTCACCAACTGGCTATCATCCTTCACAAATTAGAAACAAAACAATCACACCTCTTACTCAAGTTAAATGAGTTAAGATTTTAATATAACTGTATAGGAAACAATTCTTACTGGATGAATTTGAGCTTCACAATCACCCATGATCACCTACATTGTTTAATATCTTTAGCAACTTTTAGATACCCATTGGAACAAAAACATAAAACAGCACAAAATGATAACAAATTAGCTGAAAGTTGAATCCTTTTAGCTTACCTGTAATACTTTATACATACAAGCTTTAGGAGCACCAGAGAAAGCTAGAAAGATAACAGGACATGGTCTAGTCTTTAGCTCCTGAACAACAACAACAACAGTAACAACATTAAGTAACACACCAAAACCATAAAAAGAGAATCATTTAACATAAGCATGAACCTTACCTCAACAAGTTCAGAAAGAAGATGGAATGCTAAAGAAAGAGCCATTTCAGGATAAAACCTGAAAACATAAGACAAATAAGCAAACTTCTAAAAAAGATTCTCAAAGAATATCTAAAAGCTAGCAATGGAATCTTTTAGATTCTATACAATTTTGATTGATAAGAATTCAAAAAAAAAACAATGAATCCAAAAACAATCAATTGGTCAATCAAATCTAATTTAAAAGAAAATCATAAAGAACCAAAAGTTTCTTTCTGATAAATACTCTTTTACAAAACCTAAGCCGGAAAATTGACGAACAAGAGAAGGAACTTACGCAGTGAGGAAATCAGCGCGGCAAACAAGAGAATTCCAACCAAGAGAAGAATAAAGATCAACGAAATTCATAAGCTGATTCTCGTAAATCGAGCTCCAAACAAAGATCACAACAACACCGTTAGATCCACCACCGTCAACCGCCGCAGCATCTTCAATCTCTTTATCAGACTTCTTCCCCCAATAAACCCTACCACCGCCGATCATTTTCCGATTTAAAAATCTCCGGCGACGAGAGGACGATTATAATGATTCACTCAAGCTTTTTTTTGAACCACTCGAAAGATGAGATCTTTGAGATACGAGTCCGTGGTTGTTATCATCACCCACGTCAGATCCTTGTGTTTAATTTTTACCTCTTGGCGTAGTTTAGTTTTATTTGGGTTATAATGCGCCTTTACGACGTCGTTTGTTTGCCACGTCATGAGGTTACCGTGGAAGTAATGGTTAAAATACTATAAACAAGACTTGTTTGCTTCTTCTACGACTTCTATAAGAAGTGCAAAAGGTCTATCTTATTACATAAAAAGTTTTCTAGGTGAGAGTTTGATTTTGAAGAGCAAGCTCATGTGTATAAAGTTATGATCTTCATATCAAATATACAAAATTGGAGCATGGAGTTTGACAAAGTCCAAATTAACCACGATAGCTTCAAATTCATGCCCGTTTAAAGCTTTGGTGAAGATGTGAGCATTTCAAATTGTAGACAATACGATGAATGGCTAGATAGGCTCTTTCTATGTCACATCTCCAACAAAATAACAATTTATTCGTTTACCAAAAACAAAACAAAAATTAACAATTTATTTTACTGTACTTTAGTGAAAATGTAATTTAATTTGTCGTGAAGAAGTAGAGACGAGAGATCACTTCTTCTTCTTCTTCTCATATCCCTACTTTTCTCAAGTTTGGTCTTCGTTATCCAGCGACATTCTAATTCACGTATACATTTCAAGATGGGACTCCTAACTATCCTTGTGCGCATATCCTTCTTCGCAACGTGTGACCTTGTTTTTGCTGAGGTATACCTTTCAAACAACCATTCATAGTGTATGATTAGAACGAAATGGAAGACGTCATGGGAAGCCCCCAACCCTCCAATCTGACTAGATCCATTGACAAAAAAATCCTAAACCGGCTTAGCATTTTGGTGGGCTCCCTGCTTGTTGAAGGAGGTCTTCAATATTGATTTCAAACCTGTAGTAATTAATTATTTTTTGAACTTAAGTCTTAAAAAATTTAAATTTTTTCTTTGATGACGCATTCGTTGTAAAACAGTTTTTTTTGGTAAATATAATTTTACATTCATAAAATAAAATTCGCTTGACTAACGCAATAAATTTACGGCAACAATCTTTTTAATTAGTAGATTTCACACAAAGACACTGTTTTTTCAAACATCATAACTGATCTGGTTATATGATTCTATCTACATATGCTTTTGATTGACCACGATAAGACTCATTCGTACAACGAGGATTGTATATTCCCAAAATATTGATAGAATATTAGAGTCCCAGTCAACTTAAATTTTGTTAATTATATACAATTGTAATGACCAGCTCACATCGTTTATACAAATCAATTTGCTTCTCGCATGATCCACACAATTTAGTTAATTATTATATTTAATGGAAATGACCCGCCTACAGTTTTTGTCAATGTTCTTCAAAACCTTCACAATCTTGTGCAACATATAATAAGCCTCACCATTTTCTCAAAATGATCTAACAAAGGCAAACTAGACAAATTTTGTTTTGCCGAGTAGGGTGTTCCACATGCCAAATTTTGTTTGTCAAGCCATGATGTGTTTTCAAACATAAATGCTGCAAATTCCATTCAATAGAAAACTTTAACATAAAAACATGGTTTTTGACCACCCGAAAAATAAAAGTTTCGCACCATTGGGGCTTAACTGGTAGAACTGATCATCTTAACTTTACTAATTGGAAACCCTGATTAGAACTCTCTCTCTCTCTCTCTCTGAGACTCTGACATTGTAGACACACACACTGACATATATATATCATGACAAA
Source organism: Arabidopsis lyrata subsp. lyrata (assembly GCF_000004255.2). Taxonomy (NCBI): domain Eukaryota; kingdom Viridiplantae; phylum Streptophyta; class Magnoliopsida; order Brassicales; family Brassicaceae; genus Arabidopsis; species Arabidopsis lyrata. Next base: position 20,215,669 of record NW_003302553.1, read on the forward strand.
ATATATATGTAAATATAAATGAAATGATATAAGAGGAGGATATATACATGGTGTGAACTTTTTATGAACACTTGATATTACGGATGTTATGGGCTTGTATTTAGCTAAATGGACCTCGATATGTTATTACTTGGCCCATAAGCTATTAGTGTACAAAGGAATTAGGTTAAACGTTTTTGTGTATGTTGTATAAAAGCCACATTGGCCGCATGAATAAGATTAAGAAAACCTTTACACAAATTAGGTGTTCTTGACATGGTATCAGAGCAATACCTAAGAGTTTAGGTTTTTCGATCCTCTGTTAAACACATAAAATTATGTTTCTCTCACGTTTCGTTTCTTTGACCTTGGTATTTTTGATTTCTCTGTCAAAATACTCTTTCTGCTCTAAACCATGGCTGACGATGATGCATCAAAACTCTCAGGGATGTCATCGGGCTCCAGTGGTAAAGGAAAACAATCGGAAACGACAACAACGAGACGCAGATTCGGTCCATACGATTTGACTTCGGGAAATAATCCCGGATCTGTGATTTCTCAACCTCAATTGCGTGGTCCAAACTACGATGAATGGGCCATGAACATACGACTTGCACTAAGAGCAAGAAAGAAGTTTGGATTTGCTGATGGTTCTATTCTTAAACCGGATGAAGATTCAGACGATCTCGAAGACTGGTGGGCAAATAATGCTATGGTGGTGTCTTGGATAAAGCTTACGGTGGCTCCGGACCTGAGCAGCTCGCTCTCTCACAATGAGATTGCTCATGACTTGTGGACGCATATACAGAAGTGTTTCTCGGTGAAGAATGGACAGAGAGTCCAAAGAATTAAGATGGAGTTGGCGAATTGTCAACAAAAGGGAACGGCCGTGGAAGCCTATTACGGTCGTCTTACGAAATTGTGGAGTAGCCTTGCCGATTTTCAGAGAGCAAAAACAGCTGAAGAAATCGCAAGAGAAAGAGAAGAAGATAAGTTGCATCATTTTTTTATGGGACTTGATGAAACAGTGTTTGGTGCGGTGAAGTCCTCTCTGTTGTCACGGGATCCTCTGCCATCAATTGATGAAGCGTATCAGGTCGTGACTCAAGATGAAGAGTCTAAGCGTGGAAGTAGGTTGTTGGAAGAAAGAAATGAGGGTGCTAGCTTCGCAGTTCGTATATCTCCCCGTTCTTACCCGTAAAAAGAAGTTCGTGATCCTTCAGCCGTGTGTATAAGCTGTGGAAGAACAGGACATTTGGCTGAAAATTGTTTTCGCAAGATTGGATATCCATGGTGGTGGGGAGATCGTCCTCGCTCTAAAGTACCAGCCTCTTCACAAACTGCTCATGCGAGTCAATCTCTTGATCGGCGTGACAAACCGGTGACGACCTCGCAGCCAAAACGTGTTGATTCGGTCCAAGCAAATTGTGTTGCTGTTTCACCTCAAGTAGCCTCAGCAAACACGATGATCACAGAGGCTGACCGTACGGGGTTCGTGGGCTTAAGCGACCAGCAGTGGAAGACGCTTAAAAACATGTTGAATGAGAGAGATCCCGGCGGCTCCTCTCGCTTATCTGGTAAGTACTTTCTTGAATCTTGGATTATAGATATTGGTGCTTCGAATCACATGACAGGGAGTGTTGATTTTCTTACGGAAATAAGTGTTATGGCTCCCGTATATATCAAGCTTCCCGATGGTCGTTTTACTGTGGCAAATCAACAAGGGAAAGTCAGTTTAGGATCACATCTTCAGTTGACTAATGTGTTCTTTGTTGATGGATTGAAATGTCACCTTATATCGGTTTCTCAACTAACTCGCGACCGTGGTTGTCTCTTCCAGATTTCTGATAAGCTTTGCGTGGTTCAGGACCGCATCACACAGATGTTGATTGGGGCTGGTGAGCAATTGAATGGACTCTATTTTTTTCGAGGATTGGGAGACACAATGATGATTCATGCCATGGACGTGCAATCGGTGGATGTGTGGCATTGTCGTTTAGGTCATCCAGCTTCTAAAACAATGGAGATGCTCAAGTTATCAAATTCTAGTAGTAGTAGTTTTGATTCTAAGTCTTGCGACGTTTGTATTCGTGCTAAGCAAACACGTGACGCTTTTCCTTTGAGTATTAATAAAACTTCTGAAGTTTTTGAGTTAGTTCACTGTGATTTATGGGGACCGTATAGAACAACATCGATTTGTGGATCAAGATATTTTCTCACTATTGTCGATGATTTTTCAAGGGCCGTTTAGATTTATTTGTTACCAAATAAAATGGAGACAGCATCTACACTACGTGGTTATATTTCTTTGATTGAGAGACAATTTGATAAGAAATTGAAAACTCTAAGGAGTGATAACGGTTCCGAGTTTCTCAGCCTTGGTGATTTTTTTCGGGAAAAGGGAATTATTCACGAGACATAGTGTGTTGGTACTCCGCAGCAAAATGGACGTATCGAACGCAAACATCGACATATCTTAAATGTTGCACGAGCTCTTTGTTTTCAAGCAAATTTACCGGTTGAATTTTGGGGTTTCTACGCTCTCACAGCCGGCTATTTGATTAACCGCACGCCTTCTACGATTCTAAAAGGGAAGACTCCATTTGAATTACTCTACCAACGTCCACCTCCTATGAATCATCTACGTGTTTTTGGTTGTCTATGTTATGTTCATAATCAAAAACATAGTGGTGATAAGTTTGCTTCCCGCAGCAATAAATCAGTTTTTCTTGGGTATCCATACGGGAAGAAGGGATGGAAGGTCTATAACTTAGATACTGGAGTGATTTCTACATCTCAAGATGTTATATTTCTTGAGAATGATTTCCCATTTGCTCAGCCCGCTGTTGATGTCTCTCCGGCTACGTCTCCATTGATCTTGTCCTCGTCACATACCAATGATGGTGATGAGTTTATGGAACTACTCTCTGCTCCACCTACTACGAACATTCATGAGGAGCCTATTACTCCTCCCATATCTCGTCTTCCACCACGAGACACACCTCCTCCATTTCAGCCCGAGCCGATCTCCCCTGGAACTACGTTAACTCCGCGACAGTCTATCACGTCTAAATCTCCTCTACCAAGGCTGATTTTTGATGAGACTGATACTCCACCTGCTCATACGGCTGAGACTGCACCTCTCATGGGAAAAGGATGTCGTGAAAAATTCCCATCGGTCAAGCTTCATGATTATGTCACTAATACGACACATAGTGGATCCGATAGTGATTTTGTTGATTCCTCTTGGTACCCACTTGACTCTTATATCAATTGTGATCAATTCTCTGTGCATCATCAAGCGTTTCTCGCTGCCATTACCGCTGGTGTCATCCCACGCACCTATGCTGAAGCGTTTGAGGATGAGAATTGGCGCAATGCTGTCCGCGGTGAGATCGATGCTCTAGAAGAACAAGGTACTTGGACTGTGGAAACACTACCTCCGGGGAAGAAAGCTCTTGGATGTAAGTGGGTTTTCACATTGAAATATAGATCCGATGGTTCACTTGAACGATACAAAGCACGTCTCGTGGTTCTCGGAAATAACCAAACAGAGGGACTTGACTATACAGAAACATTTGCACCCATGTGCAAAATGGTGACCGTTGTGGATGTCGGATTCACACACTCAAGTATTTTTATTAATAGGAAAGATGATTCTTGAGGGACAAAAAGTAAGAACGTAAAAAGGCTTATGAATTGCTACAGAAATTGCTATTGTATTTCTTGCTCAAAAGGGAGATCCTTTTACATGACCATTGGCCTTTATATTTATACATAGAGAAATGACATTAAAATGAGTAATTAAGTACAATTATTCTTTCTTAAATGTGTCCGTTTTGATTCCTTGACTTTAATGCTCAACGTTTGAATTTGAGTTGACTCTGATCTTCGTGGGCCTCGCCTTTTCGGCCCAAGTGTCCTTGAACCGACTTACCCGTGTCTTCTACACCGAACTCATGTCACAGTGCAGTCACTTCGGATTCTCGAAGTGGTGATAACCACTTCGACCGTTCCTTCGGCTCATGGGTCCAATGGGCTTCATCCTTTATAGGCCATTATCTTGACTACGTGGCAATCTTTGGTTGGTCTCGGACTTCTGGTGCGGGATCCGACACCAACAATTAGCCCCCCAAGTTCTTCGAAGTGTCATTCCAATTCGGAGGACTTTAAATGCTTTAAATGACCAAAGATTGCGCTCGAGAATCTTTCTGATTTCCCGCCGAAAATCTCATCACTCCTTTAATTTCGGCACTAGCCATTTTTACCCGATTGACATCTGTCATCATTATGACCGTATATTAATTAATTACTATTAAAACGGGAAAAAACCTTCCCACTTCCCACACAACTTCCAAGGCGGTTTCATCATTAGTTTGTGTGAGGTAACTTCTTTTCACCATTACTTCCTTCTTTTACTTTTGTGCTTTAATCAAAACGTCTCTCTACTTTTCTTCACCGAACCTCTCTTCGCCGGATCTTGAATTTTTTATTTTTATCCGATGACTTCTGATTCTGAAAGACCTGAATCTCCGTCTTACGACGAGAGGCGTTCTAGTAATGACGAATGCACTCGTCCTAACGATATCGCCGGTCCTCATTACAAATCCACCTGTACTCTTCAATCCCTTGAGCGATTAAAGGGGCTTTGTCAAATTCCTCCTGGAATTATAGCGGAGGCGCAAATAGCCGATCCTACGGAATCCCCGGAGAACCACCGTGTCGGCTACTTTTGTGTTTACAAAATTTACTTCAAGGGCTGCGGATTGACCTTCCCCCTTCCCGAAGCCCTAGTTCGATTCTTGGCGGCTCTCGAGATTGCTTTACCTCAGTTAACCCCCAATATCCTCCGAACCATCCTCGGGATTATAACCGTTGCGGCGGAGGCTGGCTACGTCATTGGAGTCCCCGAGCTGAATGAACTTCTAAGTGTGAGAAGTTCGTCAAAGAAAACAGGATACTTCTCGGCATACCCAAATGCCAATAGAAACGTCATCTCGCATCTCCCGAACAAGGATGAAAACTGGCACCATCCTTGGTTTCTGATTAAGAAAACTCCTGCTTCGATTGGGAATCTTTCCGATGTACTCCCATCGAAGTGGTCTACGAAACCTGGTAGAGACTAGGTCGTATATTCCTTTCCTGTTCATTATTATTTCTTTACTGACCAAATTCGTTGTTTCATTTCGCAGCTCTCATCGCTTCAACTCTCCCGACCGAAGAATTTGTCAAGTTCTTCAAAACAATCCTTGAAGGGGAAACCCTTTGGAATTCTTTCACCCTCGATCGGTTTGTCGAGGCCAACCGAAAACTCAGGATGAGTCCTCCCAATCTACTTCATCGTCTTCCGCCTCCTCCCTCAACTCAGGGAATGTCAGCTCGGGCCCTTACTGCCCAGCGTAAGAAACTCTCCAAGCCGATAGCAGAGGCTTGTGATGAAAACAAGGCGTTCCTTGCGGCCGCCATTGACAAAAAAGATTACAGCAAGACCCTGCTGGTTGATGATAACAGCTCCGAGGGAGCCAGATCCGTTGCTGCTTATAGGTTAACACCTCGTCGCGAACGCCGTGACGAACGTTCTCCTCGGAGAGAGCGGTCTCCTCGTCGTGATTCTCCTCGTCCTTCCCGAGACGATTTCAGCAGTGAACCACTTAAGAATTTGGTTCGTAGGAAGAGGGACAAGTCATCCCATAGTGACTCGTCTCCGCGAAGGGAGAAATCAAGGGCCCGGACTGACCGTTCACCTCGATCATCTCCTCCTACTGAAGCAATGGGTCCTCCCCGTCCTGTTGACATGTCTTCTTCTTCTCAGCCCGACAGCGAAAAGACTGCTCGGAGCGCATCTCCTAAAAAGGGAGATTCTGAATCTCGAGATGCTTACTCGAGGTTAAAAGCCCGTTCTTGTCCCTCAAGTCAAATCGCTTTCAGGTTTGGTGATTTACACATACTCTAGCGTTTTTGTTTCTATTAAGATTCCGATTTTTACAACTCTTCCTTCTTCGCAGCTATGGAGAAAGAAGGCAGCGTCTTCCGATGTTTCAAGACCCGATCGGGTTCGATCTTGCCAGACTTCGACAAATGGCGCCCTGCGATTCGTGAACGCTATTTGCTTCACGCGCATCACTCATCTCGGGTTAGTTCCGTTTTTTGTTTTTTTTTTTTATTGCGTTGCCATTTTGCGAACTGACTCGCCATCTCGGGTTTATGTATAATGCCAGGCTCATAGCGAACTTAACGACATGATCGAACATTACGAAGGGCTGGTCATTGGACGGGAGAAGGAGATTGACATGTGGAAGAAGAAACTCTCTGCCCTTGAGGCTGAACTCAGTTCTTCTGCCGGCTCCAAGCACGATCTGGAGGACAAGGTCGACAGTTTAACATCCGAGCTTGCGCAGATAAAGGGGGAGCTGCAAGACCAGTACGATCGGAACTACAAACTCCAGGATGAACTTTCTGGTGTTCAGGGTAGACTTCATGAATCCGAATCAACCGCCGATACCTTGAACAACCAACTTATCGAGCTTGACGCGAAGTACAAGGCGCTGGCCAAGTTGCGTGATTCCGAGTTGGCAAGGTCGGCATCGAAGGCCAGAAAGGAGGTTAAGGGACGTGGGATGGAGTTGATCCAAGGGGCCATCCGCTTCATGCAAACCGAGAAGGCTAGGTCAGACTTGGAATCAGACATCAAGGAGCATGAGAGCAACCTGATTCTGTTGGATCAAATCCATGAAGCAGATTTCTCCGAGGAGCAAGAAAGGACCGAACTGTCAACTAATCTTTCTGAAAAACAGAGTCGCTTGGCAGCTCTTCCCACTTCGACCTTCAACCCGCTTGACTTCGAGGAATTCTTTACTGAATCACCTCCTATAAGTGAATCGGGTTTAGACTGGGCAGGTAACGCTTGGCTCCTGACGCTTACCTTTTCTTACCTTGTACCTTATTGACTGGAATTATTATTTCTAGGCTCAAGTGAGACGGAAGACGTTGTCCCGCCCGTAGCTCCTATGGTACCGGAGGTCACTCCGGAGGTTGGTTGTACCGCGGAGGGTGGTCAGGGAGCTTCATCTGATCAAGCGCCAATTAAAGAGGCGGGCGAAACTTTGACAGCTGAGCCGGAGTCCGAGGTGGAGGTCAATCCGTAGTGGCTGTGTCCACTTTAAACTGGGGATTGTCCCATTTAGTTTAAACTTAATTTCAAACTTATTTTTTGGCCTAAGGAGGCTTTATCATTTTTTTTGAACAAGATTTTTGCCTGAGGAGGCTTTTAAACCTTTCTAGGTTACGACCTAAGGGGGTTTGGTTAAAATTATATGCGGGTTTGCAAAGTCCGCTTTTAACCTTTTGTGGCCTTGTGGTTATGCTTTCGAGATTTTTAGGCTGATCAGACCTTTCTCTTTAGAATGCGAGAGCTGAGCTCGGCTTAAAGCCAGTTCCCCACTTCGGGTTTAGTCAACTCGATAAATTTATTGGGCTTGGGCCTTAGAAACTTTTGTAGTTAATGCGACGGTTGCTCTTTCCCTTCTTATAAGTAAGGAAAACGGCTCGTCTTTAATGCAATAACTGCCTTTTCTCGATTTTCCAAAAATGGTTTAAACCACTCGGACACTCTACCATTATTGGATTTATGGTTCCAAGACAAACCCTAAATCATTATAAACAAAGGCTTACCTACCTCCAAGCTTTATTTAACTACGTTTTTTTTTAGAGTCTTACTTGAGTAATATTGCGAGAATGGAAAACGAAAAATTAGCCCCCGTTGATCCCGGCAGCCCACTCTTCTTGTCCGGCGACGGCTTTGAACCGGCCGGCGTTCTCTTCCCTCACGCCGTCTTTCACTTTCCTTCAAAGGAGAAGAAAGAGGCTTGCGATTTTATTGACAAGGTAAATATTTAAAGTTTTTGATTTAAAAACTTTTTGTTTCATCTTATTCACTCATCTTTATGCTAGGTCGCCGACAAGCACCGTCGCTTGTGTGAAGAGAGGCAGCGACTGGGCCTCAAAAGGCAAACACTCAAGGCTCGCATTGCTCGGGTGGAGAGGAAGATACGGGCCTTGGAAAGTGATCCCTTTCAATGGGAATGGCGGAACTTTGACTCTGTCGCTGAGATCCCGAAGATGCTTCGGATGTATCTCCGCGCTAAAGGAGTCCCGGGTCCCGTGAACGCCCCCGTCTGCGCCGTTCCATCTGACAGCGAAGAAGAAGACGAAGAGGAGGCCAGCACCTGTCGGAAACGCGTTCGGGATCATCCCGAAGTGGATGCCAAGAACAAGGCGTCCACTTCGAAGACTAAACCGGCGATGAAGGAGCCTGTTCCTGAGCCTCTTCCATAAATGTTCTTTATCTTCTTCCCTTATTTTAAACTCGTAATGGGCTTCGGCCCCTTTTTATTTATGGAAACATTTGCAACTTTCCTTTCTTTTCAAATATTCTCGGAGATGCGTTTTTTAATGCAGGATCTGTTCGAGGGCATAAATCTCTCCGCGAATCACTCCATCTCTCCGCGAATCACTCAATTTCCCTTTACTCCTCACCATTCTTTTCATTTTAGTAGGTATGGAGTTCAATCTTCGCTGTTCAGAATCTATGCCCGACTTCTCCAGAATCGGAATGATAAACGAAAATGTTCCAAATGAGCCAAGCAGGCAGCCTCCTCCACTTCGCGGCTTCTTGAGATCTCAAATCCGAGCCCCATGTGCTTTGATCAGGGATCTCCCAATCAGAGACCAAGGAACAGCGACGGCGTTCATAGAGGCACTCGAGCTTCAACATCGGAAGCTTATGTTGGAAAAGAGGAGACTCCGGAAGAGGATTAACCGGATGCAACGCAGGCTTACTACGGTGTCAAGAGATCTTCACATCCTTGAATCTCACCCCGGAGAGTGGATTGAGCTTGGAATCTCTGACTTTGCTCGAATTCCGGACTGCATGATGCCAATCCTCGATCTTGCTGGTCAAGGAGTTGAAGTGTTCTGCTCGTCAACAAGATTTTCATAGTCCGAAGTGTACGATGAGGGACATTCCGTCTTTTGAATAAACGTTCTATTTCCAATTTCTTGTATGTTCGCTTAGCCGAACCTTCTATTTGCTTCACTTGTTCGCACAGTCGAACCTTTTTCCTTTAATAAAGAAATAAAACAAATTTTTATTAATAGCTGAACTTGTTTCCGAGCTGCCTACGTACCCATTTCGGGATCAAGCCACACCGTAGTTCATGTACAAAAACAATGCATGTAGCTTTAAACATAAAATTTCTTTAGGTTGATCACATTCCAAGGTCGCTTGACCGGATTGTCTTCTAAGTCTTTCAACCTATAAACACCGTTCCGAACCACTTCGGTAATAATGTAAGGTCCTTCCCAATTAATACCGAGTTTACCGGCACCTTCTTCTTTTTTGTTATCAAAGACGCGCCTTAATATATAATCTCCCACGAAGAAAGGCCTACTTTTAACCTTAGAATTGTAATACCGGGCTGCTGCCTGCTGGTAATTCTGGATCCGAATTAGAGCTTGATCACGCCTTTCATTTATGGTATCTAGTGAATCATTAAGCATTGCTGAATTTTCCTCCTCATTTAACGGTGCTTCTGTTCGGCGAAGTCCGGGCACATTGAGTTCAGCTGGTACTACCGCCTCCATGCCATAAACCAAAGAGAATGGAGTTTCTCCTGTAGATCGCCTAGGGGTTGTACGATAGGCCCACAGGACGGGTTGGAGTTCTTCATACCATCCTCCCTTTAGATGACTTAAGAGTTTCTTGAGATTGCTTAATATTGTCTTGTTCGCGGCTTCAGTTTGACCGTTTCCTTGCGGATATCGTGGAGTAGAATAACTAACTTTGATTCCCCAGTCCACACAAAAGGCATCAAACTCGTGTGAAATGAATTGTGGTCCATTATCAGTGACTATTTCGTATGGAACTCCATGTCGACATATAATGTTTTTCCAAATAAAGGTCTTCACCGCCGAATCCTTGATACCAACATACGCCTCAGCTTCAATCCATTTTGAAAAGTAGTCCGTAAGGACTAAAAGGTACTGTACACCTCGAGTTGATTTGTGCAATGGTCCAATGATGTCCATTGACCACCTCATAAACGGGTATGGGGAGGAAATGGAGGAGAATAATTCCGACGGTTGATGGATCAATGGTGCCAATAATACCCCATTCTTTTAACTTTAAAAGCCATAGCTCTTCCTGATGAATGACTCCCACATAATCCTTCATGCACTTCGCTCATGACGATTTCAACTTCGGGCCCAAAAATGCATAATAGGTAAGGGTCACTGACACCTCGTCTATATAACGCATCCTTTGACAGACAAAATTTCGCGCTAACGATTTTCATTTTCCTAGCCTGCCATTTATTCTTTGGGAGCTCACCTGTCATGATGTAGTGCTTTATTGGCTCCCTCCAGTCAGCCCCCCAGTCTTTAGCCGGAATTTGGTCAACTTTGTGAAATATTCGTGGCTCTGGCTCGGGATGCTCGTTTGGTTCAAGAACATCCTCCTCGATTAACGGCTCGGTTTCTAACATTGTTTCTGGAATCACCTCTTCAGCTAAGACAACGGGTTCCTTGTCAGATGTATTCGATCCCTTTGACTTCCTTCGTTTGTTGGGTGGCGTTTCGATATCTGGTTCGCCACGGTCGCGTGCCGCTGCTCGAGACCTTGTAACGACGAGGGTTTCTTTGCTGTCTTGAATGCTTCGCTCCGAAATGCATTCCACTGGAATAACTCTCTTTAACTCAGGATCTGATGTTGACGCCAATGCGGCAAGTGCATCCGCAGTTGTATTCTCTCCCCGAGGTATGCGGATTAATTCGAATTTCGAGAAATTTTTAGATAAATCCTTCACCACTTCGAGGTATGCTTCCATTCTTGAATCTTTGGCTTCATAGTCTCCATTAAATTGGTTAACTACTAATTGCGAATCGCAATAAGCCAATATTTCCTTAGCTCCAACTCCTTGTGCTAATCGAAGTCCGGCAATCAGGGCTTCGTATTCTGCCTCGTTGTTGGAGGCATTGAATAACAACCGGAATGATTGTTCTAGAATTTCTGATGTTGGAGATTCCAACTTGATTCCCACTCCGGATCCTTGCTTTGTTGAAGACCCGTCTACGTGTAATTTCCAAGTTTGGTTCTCCGGTTGCTCTATCGTTCCAGGTACTGGTAACTCGGTTAAGAAATCTGCTAAAACCTGAGCTTTCATACTGATCCGGCTTTTGAATTCTATATCGTACTCGCTTAACTCCACCGCCCATTTCGCCAAACGTCCGGACTGACTTGGACTATGAAGTATTGTTCGGAGTGGTTGGTTGGTTAATACTTCAACCGGATGGGATTAAAAATATGGGCGCAGCTTCCGAGCCGAAGTTACCACCGCGAGTGCAAGTTTTTCCATCATTGTGTATCTTGTTTCCGGATCCGTCATTGACTTGCTTACGTAGTAAATTGGTTTCTGCTCCCCACGGTCTTCCCGAACCAAGACTCCACTAACCGCGTGACTTGAAACCGACACGTACAAATAAAGTTTTTCATCCACTTCTGGTTTGGACAGTATAGGTGGAGTGGATAAGTATGCCTTAAGCTGCCCAAAAGCTTCTTCGCACTTCTCCTCCCAAAGGAATCCTTTGTTCCCTTTTAGAATTTGGTAGAAAGGTAACGATTTATCTGTTGATCTCGAGATAAAACGATTCAGAGCTGCAATCCGCCCAGTCAACCGTTGTACTTCTTTGAAGTTTCTTGGAGATGGCATGTTTAGAAAGGCGTTAATTTGATTTGGATTGGCTTCAATCCCTCTTTCTGTCACGATATAGCCAAGAAATTCCCCGGATGGGACTCCAAATGTGCATTTCGCCGGGTTCAGCTTCATTTGATACTTATTGAGAATATCAAAGCATTCCTCTAAATGCTTAACGTGATCCTTTTTCTTTAACGATTTAACCAACATATCATCTATGTAGACTTCCATTGTTTTCCCGAGATGATTATGGAACATCTTGTTAACCAACCGTTGATATGTTGCTCCTGCATTTTTCAAACCAAAAGGCATTACCTTGTAACAATAGATACCTCTATCAGTGATAAACGACGTTTTTTCTTGGTCTTCGGGGTTCATCATTATTTGATTATAACCCGAGAAGGCATCCATGAATGTTAACAGCTCGTTCCCAGCGGTGGACTCTACAAGTCGATCTATATGTGGGAGCGGGAAACTATCTTTGGGACATGCTTTATTGAGGTCTGTGAAGTCGATGCAAACCCTATCCTTCCCATTCTTTTTCTTTACAACGACAGTGTTTGCTACCCATTCCGGATATTGCACTTCTCTTATGGACCCTATCTTCAAAAGTTTATCCACTTCGTCATTTACTATTTTCGCTCGCTCCACTCCAAGCTTTCTTCTTTTTTGTTTCACCGGTTTGAAGCTTGGATCCACGTTTAGTTCATGACAAATTATACTTGGATTTATGCCAGGCATGTCCGCTGCTGACCATGCAAACGATGTTTTGTTTTTCCTTAAGAGTTCGATCAATGCTTCTTTTATTTGGCCAGTCAAAGTTGCCCCAATTCGAATTTTCCGGTCCGGCTTGTCTTCTTCCAACACCACTTCGATTACTATATCATCTTTCTTTTGCCCGCTAGCAAATTTTGTTCTTAGTCCTTCTTTTGCGGGCTTCGTTAATTGCTATTGAATCTTCATACGGTGGCTAGCTAGATAACACGTCTGTGAAGCTTCTTGGTCTCCCCGAATTGTTTCTACTCCTCTTGACGTTGGAAATTTGATACATTGATGATATGTAGAGGGGACTGCTTTCATTTGATAAATCCAGGGAGTACCGAGGATGATGTTGTAAGCTGCGGGCTTATCGAAGACAACGAAGTCCACGATCTTCGATACTTTTTTGGCAAGAACCGGTAGCTTGATTGTCCCGAGAGACATGGCTGATTCACTTGTGAATGCAACTAATGGAGACGGAGGCCCCACTATATCCGCCCGACTAATTCCCATTCTTTCTAGAGTACTTAAAAAGATCAAATCGACCGAACTGCCTGTATCTATAAGGATCCTTGATACTTCGAAGTTGGCAACGTCAAGGGTAATGACTAGAGCATCATCATGAGGTCTTTCGAGGTATCGCGTTTCTTCCTCATTAAATGATATTGATGCACCTTGAAAATCGACTTCTTCGCTTAAGCTTGCTTTGAGCAGGATATTTCGTCTATGTTTCTTGATGGAACTTATCGAATCTCCGCAAAATTTGGAACCTCCTAGAATAACATTGATCTTACCCTTAGAATTCCTTGGTTCTTCTTCGTTGGTTAACCTTGGTCTTTTAGAATTTTGATCTTCGGAACTTCCCTTTGCTTCGTGGTATTCCTTGACAAAATCTTTTATATCGAATTTGGAAAGATCTCCACTAGCCCAAAGCTCTGCGAGGTGCCTTTTAAGAACGCTGCAATCCTTGGTTAAATGTCCGGTTACTTTATGAATGTCGCAATATAGACTTTCATCACGGACCCAAGTGTTTGATCTTCCTTTCCCTTGGAATTGCTTTCCGACGGTACTGTTGAAGGGTTGCGACCCAAATTTCCTTGGTCCTTTGCTCTCCCTAGGCTCGAACTTCTTGGTAGGGACGGTGATTACCGGCTTTTCTTGCTTATTTCTTTTGGCAAAACTTTCTTTTTCGTCCTCTACCTCCATCCAGTTGTTCGCGCGAAAGAGTGCATCCTGAATTATGTCTGATTTATGAAGTATTAAGTCTTCTTTAAACCTTGAATCATGTCGCAATCCTTTTCGTAGGGCAGATAAAGCTGATTGCTGCGAGATTCTTGGGAGCTTTGACAGCACTCCTTTGAATTTGGTGATGAAAACTCGAAGCGACTCATTAGATCCTTGCGACAAGTTCTATAGATCGGCATCCGAAACGCTTTTATCCATAAGAATGGAGTATTGCTTTAAGAATACGGCTGATAGTTCGTCGAAATTGCTGATCGAACCCGGCTCTAATTGGGTGACCACATTAGAGCTTGGCCGCATAGATTCTCCGAAAAAAGCTTGCAGTAGCCTGCGTCCTCATCAGCTTCATCCAATTCGACTCTTCCAGCAGCGATCAGAAAAGCTGCGAGATAGCTTTTTGGATCCTCCAATCCGCTGTAAGGGTCCAACTTGAGTTTCCGGGAATCTTTGATCCTCAAACTTGCAATTCGCGAGATGAAAGGTGTTCGCCTAGCTTCTTCAATGACTCGATTGATGTCTGGTTCCGAACTTGTAGCTTGATGAAATTTTGATTTCATTTCTTTTAATTCCTGGCTAACCTTCCTCATGGTCTCGAACTGGTCGAGGTTCTCCTGCTCGTATTGAGCTGCAAGTTGTTCTTCATCTCCGAGCTGTATCTCTTCTTCCAACGTCTGAACTACATTATTAGCAGCATCGGGAGTTGTTTGTCCGCTGGTTTCATTTTGTGCAGCGGAACTTGGCGAGTTGAATATCCCTCTTCGGATTCCCACAAGGTTTCCTGTATTTAAAGAGCGAACACGAGTTTGTATAGTATTGACGTTTTGACTAAGAGATACCTGGGATGTTTGCAACGTATCGACGGCCTTTTCCACGTCCGAGAACTTTTGTGATATGTCCGACATGGTTTGCTGCATAGCTTTGAGGGTTTCAGCCAATGATGTCTCAACGGTGTCTCCTCCGGACATTGTTGCTTATCTCGGAAGTGTAATAAAAAATCTGACCACTCAAGAATCCTATTTCCCCACAGACGGCGCCAAAATGTGGATGTCGGATTCACACACTCAAGTATTTTTATTAATAGGAAAGATGATTCTTGAGGGACAAAAAGTAAGAACGTAAAAAGGCTTATGAATTGCTACAGAAATTGCTATTGTATTTCTTGCTCAAAAGGGAGATCCCTTTACATGACCATTGGCCTTTATATTTATACATAGAGAAATGACATTAAAATGAGTAATTAAGTACAATTATTCCTTCTTAAATGTGTCCGTTTTGATTCCTTGACTTTAATGCTCAACGTTTGAATTTGAGTTGACTCTGATCTTCGTGGGCCTCGCCTTTTCGGCCCAAGTGTCTTTGAACCGACTTACCCGTGTCTTCTACACCGAACTCATGTCACAGTGCAGTCACTTCGGATTCTCGAAGTGGTAACAACCACTTCGACCGTTCCTTCGGCTCATGGGTCCAATGGGCTTCATCCTTTATGGGCCATTATCTTGACTACGTGGCAATCTTTGGTTGGTCTCGGACTTCTGGTGCGGGATCCGACACCAACAACCGTGAGAGCTTTCCTTGATGTTTCTGTTTCACGTGATTGGGAAGTCCATCAAATGGACGTCCACAACGCATTTCTCCACGGCGATTTGGATGAGGAAGTATTCATTCGGTTTCCTCCGGGTTTTCGGACTGATGATAAGACACAAGTGTGTCGTCTCCACAAATCTTTATATGGTCTTAAACAAGCTCCTAGATGTTGGTTTGCGAAGCTTACTACGGCTTTAAAAGAATATGGTTTTGAACAATCACTTTTTGACTATTCATTATTCACACTTGAGGATGCGAATGGTGATCTTAGACTTCATGTTCTTGTTTATGTCGATGACCTCATCGTCTCCGGCAGCTCCGTGGATATTATTCAGAAGTTCAAAGACTATTTGTGCTCTACTTTCAAGATGAAAGATCTCGGGTGGTTAAAATATTTTTTGGGTATTGAAGTGGCTCGGGGTCCTCAAGGTATGTATTTGAGTCAAAGAAAATACATTTTGGATCTTCTCTCTGAGACGGGGTTACTTGGAGCAAAACCGGCTTCGCATCCTATTGAACAGAATCATAAGCTCGCAACTACAACGAGTGCTGCGTTTCCGGATCCGTCTCGTTATCGTCGTTTGGTTGGACGTCTCATTTATTTGGCCCATACGAGACCTGAGTTATCATACACGATTCATCTCCTTTCTCAGTTTATGAATGCACCAAAAACAGAGCATTGGGATGCTGTACTAAGGGTCATACGTTACTTGAAGGGCAATCCGGGACAGGGCATTTTCTTACGGGCTGGTGGTGATTTGAAGATTACGGCTTGGTGTGATTCGGATTATGCAACTTGTCCTGACACTAGCCGTTCACTCACAGCTTGGTTTATTCAACTTGGTGGCTCTCCTTTGTCTTGGAAAACACAGAAGCAGGATACGGTTTCTCGGTCTTCAATTGAGGCCAAATACAAGGCCATGGGAGACACGGTTAGTGAAGTCTTGTGGCTACGGGAATTGCTCACGACTCTCGGGGTGGATTGTTCTTACATTATTCCTCTCTATTGTGATAACATGTCCGCCATTCATTTGAGTAAGAACCCGGTGAATCATGCGAGAACGAAACACGTTGCCAAAGAATATCATTTCATCCGTGATGAGATAGTCCGAGGCGTCATATATCCGCATCATGTTCCTACAAAGCAACAACTCGCGGACATTCTTACTAAGGCTCTTGGTCGACGGGAGTTTGAAGATTTTTTACTCAAGTTGGGTATTCGTGATCTCCATACTCCAACTTGAGGGGGGGGGGGGGGTATTACGGATGTTATGGGCTTGTATTTAGCTAAATGGACCTCGATATGTTATTACTTGGCCCATAAGCTATTAGTGTACAAAGGAATTAGGTTAAACGTTTTTGTGTATGTTGTATAAAAGCCACATTGGCCGCATGAATAAGATTAAGAAAACCTTTACACAAATTAGGTGTTCTTGACACTTGAAGTCCTAAAAACCTTCTGATATATCGTTTACATATCTTGTATAGCTTGTACAATCTATTGAGAATACACATGAATGATCTAAACCTATACTGTTCTTGTTTGGGTCTCTACAGGGCCGGTCCTAATGTGTGGGAGGCATAAAGCAAATCATTGAACATGTAGCCTTATCTTAAAAACAATTTAAATGTATATTTTTACTTATAAATTTTCTGAAAATAAAATGTAAAACTTACTAGATTTTTAATTTTATAGTGCAAAACTAAATAAATCGTACTTAAAAAATAAAGTTTGTATTAAATTTATATACTTCTGATATGAAATTGTTTAGTTTTCAATTACATGTAGTTCCACTTTGATTATAATATCATTTTAAATGTTGAAAAAAATGAGAGATGATAGACTTTGGTGAGAATTGAAAATATATAAACTACAAAGGAAATATTAAATTTAAAAGATATGGAATAAGTAAAAATGGAAAGTATATGAATCATCTGAAGTCGTGAGACATCTTTCTTATTAAGAGAAACATAACACAAATGTCAATATATATAGGAAAAAAATACTAAGCTACACTAAGTATAACGGAATACATGGTTACACATGCCAATTTTAGAAATGTACAACCAACTACACGAAATAAATATATTGCATGCCCACATATACCAACTGTATGACGACATGTGCTCAACATCACGAACATTTTTTTCTGTTACACCAATCATCAAAATTCGGCGTTGACCATCGTTGACCGGTATTGACCAGCATTGACCAACAAAAATATTCAAAAAAATATTTTTATTTATTTTTAAAGAATTATTCTATTGAATCATTTATGGTGTTGTATAATAATTAAAAACACATTCTATATTTAACAAAAAATATTTTGTATGATTCTAATATGGAATAATTGGATTGTATGCCCTAAATTTTATTAGAAATTTGAAATGTATACTATAATTTTAAAAAATTTGAGATGTATCTTACTCTTTTTCCAAAATGACATTTTTGTCCTTAGTTAATAACTAAAAATTCAGAAAACGAAAATAAAATAATTTGATTAGTTAGTTTTTACAAATATTATTTAAAATTCAAAACTAAACTGTTCATATTAAAAAAAAATTATTAACTCAAAATTTTTTATTATTATTTTGTGAAAATGTTAATGATGAAACTAAAACTAATAATTATGATATAAATTATGACTTTTAATTATATAATAAAATTATCTAGATTTTGGGTTGATGTAGTACATTTTTTGGATAATGATTTGTTTAATATTAACTACGAACTTTTACTATATATAATTTAAAAATATTTTTTAGATTTTGTCATTGTTAATATTTTCGAATATATATGCACTATATTTATTTTAAATTTGCTACGAAAATAAATTATATAATTTAAATTTAATTACTCTAAAATAAATTATTTATTTAACTATTATAACTAAAAATGAATATCTCTACTAAAAATATAAATCAACAGTTCAAAAAATCGAAAATGTAAAAAATCAATTAACTAAAATACAAGTCAGCTGTTTTAATATAAGATGATAGGAAAAGAAATTAAGTCGACAAAAATAAAATATTAGTCAACAGTTCAACAAATCAACGTTATCAATAAATCGATGTAAAATTACATAAGTTAATAGTTTAAAAAAGTCGACTAAGTCAAATATCAATCAACCAAAATATAAGTCGACCGTTTTAAAATAAATCGATAGAAAATAAATTTAGTCGACGAAATGAAATATAAGTCGACAGTTAAAAAAATCGACATTATTAATAAATCAACATATAATGAATTAAGTTTACCATGAATAAACATGTCGACAGCAAAAATTATAAATCAATAAACAAGTCAATAGATCAAAAAATCGACTATTTTATAAATCAACTAGTCAAAATATAAGTCGAGTGTTGTAAAATAAATCGACAAGAAAGAAAATTAAGTCAAAAAATGGAAAATAAGTCGAAAGTTAAAAAAAATCGACTTTATCAATAAATCAACCTAGGATGAATAAATTTACCAAAAAATAAGAAGAACTTTTTGTTTATTTATTATAATTTAAATAATTTTTAATTATTGATTTTAAGTAAATTACAAATCTTACTAGTTTTATAAAAAATAATATTTTATATTTTTATCTATTCAAAATTTAGATAATGATTACTCCAAACATTGTAAATAAATTTTTTGATTATTATTATTAAATAATAACGAATTTTACTTATTTTTTAAAAAAATATATTATTTTTAATTTATTAATTTAGAAAATGCTTAAATTAATAAGAAGGGTATTATGGTAAATTCTCAATATAAATAGAGTAGTATTCAAATTACTATAACACTTAGTGTACTTTTCAAATTTCTTATATAATTTAGTATATTTATAAAAATCTTAGTTAATTTTTTCAACTTCAAAACTAAATTAAAATTGAAATAAAATAAATTTTATTAATTATATTAGAAAAATTGAGTATATGACTCTTTAATCTAAAGTTGGCATGGTAAAAAATATAAAGTTTTTTGCTAAAATCAAAATCATAATACATAATTAAAAAATATAGAAAAGTTTACATACTCTTTAGTCTAAATATTATACATTGGTAATTTTTGTAATTAAAATTATTAAAAAACATTCTCGTAATAACGCGTAAACAACAAAAAATGTTGTAATTTTTTTTTAATATATAGCAAATAGAAAATCTAATTATATTGATGTCAGCAAAAACATTTGTAAAATAATAAGTTAATGTTTTTATTGACAATGTAAAAATAAGTAATTCGCGTAATTATTTTTATTTCACTTTTATTTTAGTTTTGAAATTGAAAAAACTAACTAATTATAATAATCAATGTATTAAAACAAAATTTATTTATGTTGAATATAGAATGTAATTTCTTCTTTAATTATACAATATCATAAAAGATTCAATAGAATATTAAAACAAATAAAAATAATTTTTTTGAATATTTTTGTTGGTCAATACCGGTCAACAACGGTTAACGCCGGATTTCGATGATTAGTGTAATATAATAAGATGTTCGTGATGTTGACCACATGACATCATATAGTTGGTATATGTGAGCATGCAATACATCTAGTTCGTGTAGTTGGTTGTACATTTCTAAATTTGACATGTGTAACCATGTATTCCGTTATATTTTGTGTAGCTGAATACCTTTTTTTCCATATATATAACAGATTTACTTTTGGATATTGTGGCCTCAAAATTTTAGTTTTAAATGTGGCCTAAAGCATGATGCTTTGTCCAGTACCGTCTTAATTAATTTGAGGGCCCTTATCAAAACCAAAAAAAAAAGAAAAATTCTTACTAAAAATAATTTTTTTTTAAAATTGGGCCCTTTTTACTTGAAGAAAAATTTGAAATTGGATATGGACCCATGGCAAAAGCCCATGTTGCCTATGGGCAGAGACGGGGCTGGCTTTGTCTGCCCTGGGTCTCTAGTTCGGAGCACTCTATATACAATTTGTCAGTTGTCAAATTACGTTCACAATTACCCAACTTGAGAAAAACTAAACGTAGAGGAAAACAAGAGATCTTACTATGTGGATTAAGTCAAAACATTAACCCAAAAATCCGAAGAATCCAATAACTAAAAAAGCAAAGCATAAGTCAAACCTAAAAAAATGGAATGGGTCACACGTTCTTAAAATACTAATACAATCTCCTCTCTACCTGATGCTTCTTAAATAAAAACATTATAATTAGAAAAAAAAGAAAAAAAAATGTCGGAATCATCCAAAACGGCACCGTTTCATAGCTCAAGAGCTTCGTTCTCGAACTTTGCGCTTCAATTCCCAAAAAGTTTCTTAATTTTCTTTTTCTCCTGTGTAAGTGCAAACATCTAAATTCCCAAGAACCAAAACTAATAATCTTTAATTATTCTAAAGATCCGTAAATTCAAAGCAACATCAACGTTCTTGGCCTTCTCTAATCATTGTTTTATAAACCAAAATTTCTTCGTTTTTTTTTTCCCCCTGAATTTTATAATTTGTATGGGCTGATCAAAGAAAAGCCACTTTCGTGTTTCCAATTTTTTTCATTATTGTGTTTTTTTTTTTTTAGCTGGACTGTGTCTGAAATCTGAATCATTCAATGCCTTTCTAAATCTCTCTCTCTTTCTCCTTCTCTCTCTCTATCTCTCCATCGAAGCAACAGCCATGGGCGACGAACACTCTCTCATCCCAAAGGTACCTTTTTGTTTTCTGGGTCTCCTTTCTTTACACTTAATCTGATTAGGGTTTCTTCTTTTGAGTAATCAAACCCATCATTTTCACGAGTTTTCATTAAACGATTCTGTAAAAATTGAAACTTTTTGCATCTGGGTCTTATGTAATTTTGAATTTTGGTTTTCTTTAAAGCAAATTTAATGATACCCATGTTGTGTTTTGCCCTTGAATTAAGGTTTTTGTTTCTAAAATAAGCAAAAACAAGTCACTTAACATGTGTTGTGTTTTTTTTTTTTGGTTGCAGGATAGTTTTGTCTTCAAGCTTCCTAAAAAATCACCACTTGTGTTAAGAACGGTTGTTCTCTTGTTTGTGATGGTTTGTACTGTTTATATTTGCTCTATTTGTTTGAAGCAAATTGGTGTTGTCCCTAGTGCTGGATTCTTGAATGTTGAAGTGTTTGAGAGACAGTGTCCTGAGCCTAACATTGAACCTTGGGACATACCTTATGTCCATTATCCTAAACCTAAGACTTATAGCAGGTAA
This sequence comes from Arabidopsis lyrata subsp. lyrata, assembly GCF_000004255.2. Lineage (NCBI taxonomy): Eukaryota > Viridiplantae > Streptophyta > Magnoliopsida > Brassicales > Brassicaceae > Arabidopsis > Arabidopsis lyrata. Next base: position 20,237,169 of record NW_003302553.1, read on the forward strand.
AATGAGAGTTCTTTGATTTTGGTTTTGGTTTGTAATGCATATGTGTTGATTTTGTGGGTTGGAATTTTGGTTAGGGAGGAATGTTCGTGCAATCCCGTTAGGTATTTTGCTATTCTCTCGATGCAGAGATCTGGTAGCGGCTGGTTTGAGACTTTACTTAACAATCATACTAACATAAGCTCGAATGGGGAGATCTTTTCGGTTAAAGATAGGAGGGCTAATGTGACGACCATTTTTGAGACCTTGGACAAAGTGTATAACTTAGATTGGTTGAGTAGTGCTTCTAAGAACGAGTGCACCTCTGCTGTTGGATTGAAGTGGATGCTTAATCAGGTAAGGTTCTAAAATGTTAAAAAAAATTGCTTCTCTCTTTATAGGGAATGTTACTTACTGTTTAAAATAGCTTAGATACTGAATTTATCATTTTGTGATTTATGATCTTAGCACAGATTCTACACTTATCAGATGCTCTCTAATTCTGTGTTACTTGGTTAGTGTTCAGGTTATATAATTTCAGTATAGGACTGAGCTATAATAGGTTTTAGATCAGCGCTGCAATCTTTTGCGTTAGATCCCTAAAAGAGAATTTTATGCTTTGGGAAGAACTGTTTTGTGATTGTAATCGCTGATAAAATGTTTTGACTGGTTTGCCATAAAGAAGGATAGGGTTCTGGTTTTGATTGATTTTTGTTTGTACTTCTCGCCCTTGACACATGTGTTTGATTGTAGTCGGATGGTTCTGATCTCTGTAAAAGAAGAATCGAGTTCCAATAGCATTAATGTGTTTGCTTACCTTGTTAGTTCTCATAACTTGGGTTATTGGTGGATTCCTTATACTTTTAACTCACATGATTCTTCTTATTTCATTTTGTGTTTCATCTTGTTTACGTTGTAATGTGATTGGTTGTTGGGGATGAAACATATGCAGGGTCTAATGAAACACCATGAAGAGATAGTAGAATACTTCAAGACCCGAGGCGTGTCTGCTATTTTCCTCTTTAGAAGAAACCTCTTGCGCCGGATGATTTCAGTTCTTGCAAACTCTTACGATAGAGATGCTAAGCCATTACACGGTACTCACAAGTCCCACGTCCATTCCCCTAAAGAGGTTTCTCACACTCTCTCTCTACCTTTTACTCTTTGCATTGTCTGCACATTTGACTCTGTAATCCTAAACAAGTGAAACAAATTGGTTTCAGGCTGAGATATTGGCGCGCTACAAACCATTGATCAACACAACCCTTTTGATACCTGATCTGAAGCAGGTTCAAGAGATGACTTCAAAAGCACTTGCTTACTTTAACACCACCCGGCATATCTTCCTCTACTACGAAGATGTTGTCAAGAACCGCACTGTAAGAACATTGGTTTTTCACAAGGTTCCTAACTAATTTCACTGCACACAGTTGAGCCCGGTTTTTTTGTTTCCCTTCTGCAGAAACTAGATGATGTGCAAGAGTTTCTAAAGGTCCCGAAACTCGATTTAAAGAGTAGGCAAGTGAAGATTCATCATGGTCCATTGTCAAAACACGTACAAAATTGGGAAGAGGTGCAAACAACACTGAAAGGGACCGGTTTCAAAAACTTTCTACTTGAAGATTACCGCAGGTGAATTTAACTCTAGGAGAGAGTGATGTACATAAACCTCTCTCGCAGAAAGGTCAGACCAACTTGTAGGAAAGTTTTGGTAGTGCCACGAACTGGTTTTGCAAGTCTTTTATCTTTTAGTTTTCTCTGTTTTTTTCCAAGTTTTAATCAAGTTGTTAGCTCTTAATTCGATTCATTCTTTACCAGGGAACTAAGAGTTCTATTGTAATCAGAAACACATCTGGTTCATCCTCTTATTTACTTCTAATGATTAGAACAAAGAACAAACATTTGCCACTTTGATTGATAAACTATGAAATTGTTTATTTCATTGGTGTATATGTGATGGGTTATATTATATAGGGAATTTAGTGAAAAAAAAACCTCAACTAAACAATTAACTAGGTATTAACCCGGCTCAAAATTTTGGTTTTAAATATGTTGTAGAAGTGTATTATTTTTTTAATTGTATTCAAAAATGTTAATTGGTTTTAATTAACATTTCTAAAACATATCTAGTTAATTGGTTTTAATTAAATTGTTTTAAAATATATCAATTTTATTCAAAAATGTTAACTAAAATTTTATATGTATATCATATGTTAAATAAAATGTGTTATTTGTGTTATTTTACATTTTGATCAAATCATTTTGCTGCTTGAAAAAGATTAATGAAACGATGATGGAAATAACTAAGATTGTTTGATATTATATATTATTATTTTATTTTTTTCATTGACAATTTACTATTATCTTTTTAAACAAAAAAATTACTATTATCTTAAATTCTTACTTTTGGTATATATATTTTTGTAATTAACTTCTTACTTAACTTTTAGTAGTTTAAAGAATGAAAAGAAAAAACAGAGGAGTGACAACAAGAGCCAAGTGCAAAATTATATCCAATGAAACGTGTTGTAAATTAAGAGAAGACTTATAGGAAAAATCAAAAGAGAGGAGTGATACTAAGATGGTTCATGACAAGAAGAATGGCAACCCATAACGAAGAAAGGAAGATCATCGACGATGAATTAAGAAGAGAAGATTAAGTAGTTTAGAAATCCAAAGAGGTTGCTATAAAATAATGAAGAAGATTATAGAAGTCACCACCATCAAGACAAGATTGAACCGTTGCCATAAAAAGACGAAGAAGAAGCTAAAGTAAAAGGAAGTGGTACAAGCGTGGTGTCAGAGCAGAAGTAGCCAGAGGATACGTTGTCAACATTTCAAAGAAGTTCTAGAAAACACCGTAAAAGCAAAATTCGAGGACGGATTTTATTAAGGGGAGGAGGATGTAATACTCCTCACCAAGACTAAGACTTGTTTGACGAATAGCTATCGAAGAAAAATTTAAGATGGTCGATGAAAAAAAATCAAAAATTGACAATGCACATCAGTTCCGGCAAAAATGGTACGGTACCGGACGAACACGCATCGAATTCGGACACAATCATAATCTGTTTGGTCGTCGGAGAGATGTGTGGTCATGAGGCGAACATGTCATTAAGGACCAGTGCCGGCCCGATCAATTTGGGTGCCCTAAGCAAAATTAAAGCCCATAATTTTTTTTTTTTTAAATTAGATTTTTACCCTTAAAAAAATGTTGTAGTTGTCTCTAAAAACCCACAATATTTTTAAAAGGCCCTACAAAAATTATTGTATATAAAAAAACTTAACAAATTTTTAGGTAAAAAGGCCCTCAAAATTTTGAGACCCTAATCGGTGGCTTCACTGGCTTACCCTCTCCGCCGGGCCTGATTAAGGTGCTTAAAGGGAAATTGCTGTGTAAGCTAGTTGTGAGATTTTGTGGTCGAGAAATAGCCGGTGTCGTCGAGCAGCTTGAGCAGCCTCTAGAATATGTGGACGAGAAGTGGTTGTGTCGTTGAGCTGCTTGTGGGGTAAGCTGCTTTGTAACCTGCTTTACTGAACGAATGGTCCGTGATGCGCCACCCGAACCACCTTGCCACCACATGTTGCCACCGGAGCTAGCTTGGTGTCACGGCGGACACATGTCTGTCCGACAGTTCAACACCGTAGCCTGCCGTGTCGCAACCGGGACCATACGATTTTTCAGCCTACGTGTTCCACCCTCCACCAAAAGGTAAACTGACCTTAGGAAACTATAAATACCGCCATTAGTTCCCATTCACGCCAAAAACCCGAGAAAATTTCTTCGAGAGTCCGTGAGTGAGTTGTCAAGTGTCGGGTGAAGAGCTTCCAAGTAATGTCGAGGCTTTTCCGGGTAAAGTAGTTAGACGTCGGAGATCGAGTAAATTTTAGAGAGAGTCATCGAGCTAAGGTAAGTTTCCGAAGCATGTGTAGTAGCACACGTCTACGTTTTATTTTTAGTAAGTTCTTGGTCGTGTGAAATAGCACACGATTAGGTGGTTAGTTTATTTATTTATTTTTTATATATTTATGAGGTATATTAATTAATTGGATCCTCGGTTATACGATAAGTTTTGTGATCGGGTTATCATTATATATCTTGCTTGTGTTGATGCTTGATTGATGATGATTACTTTGTATTTCAAAGTGGTTAGGTTAGTCAATAGTATAAACGTTACGCTGCCTATTTTTCTATATAACTGTTATGCTGCCAATAAATTGGTATAACTGTTATACTAGGGCAGTTAGACTATTTGTTTGTCTTATTAGGTTGCTAGTATTTATGTGATAGATTACTAGTATTAAGCAGACTATGATTTCTCATATGTTTGTTGTGCATTGTATGAAACTCCGTAACGTTATAGCTTACAAAAGTTTGGAGCGGGTCATGCCCGACCAAGCGTTGCATGACGATGTAGTATAAAGGTGCAAATGTCTTTTAGACTTCTATGTCTAAGAGTGTAGGGAATTGTTAATCCGTTGTTGAACAAGTTCCAATACCGACCTATTGGAGAGGCGAGTACCTTAGAGTTGTCTAGGTGGGATGCGGAGGCGGGGCCGAGTGTCCCAGTGCATGTTCTTGAGGTCTCTCAGACTGCACTGAGGAGAGTTACAGATCTTAGTGTTCCTGAGATTGAGATGGGTCCAGGAGAGGATGATGGTGTGATTGCTTTGTTCACAGATTACTCGGAGGACGAGGAAGAGCGTGTGGAGACACCTATTCATGTCATTGACTTGGAGGAGTATGAGATGGTTGAGTCAGAGGCTGAGCCGGAGATGACTATGTGGGAGGATTACGGTATCCTTCCCGATAGTCCGGTTTAGACCCTTCCTGGATTCGGATCCGTAATTTCTCCGAATTGTGTTGCCTGATGAAGATCAAGTTTTCTCGAGTGATCTTGTGGTGTCGTCGTTGATTCCGGCTTTTACCTATCCGACCCTTCCAGATTCTCCGCTTACCTCACTTTAGAGGGACTATGACGTTATCAGACAAGGTGATACCTTGAGGCCTGAGAAGGAGGTGCTTTTGGCTCCATCTCCCGTGTAGTGGGAGCAATTTTGCTACATTTGCCGCGAGATGGGTCATTACCCGAAGGAGTGCCGTTTCTACCATCCATATAGAGATTCAGCCATCAGATGCTTGACTTCTGATGGGACTGGGCATTATGCCAGTTAGTTTCCGATAGTTAGAGTTGGACCTTTCAAGGAAGCATCTCGAGTGTTTACCTCTGCACCGACTACTGCCTCTACCACGACTGTGTTTGAGGACTACTGGTCCAGACCAAGATGTCCGTGTATTATGTTTAGATATAGGTATGGTTGACCCGTAACGGGTCTAGGGCGAAGGTATGTAGGGTTCTAACCCTTTCTTTTAAAGTATAGTCAGCTTTAGAAGCCTAGTTTCACGAATAAAAACCTTCGCTCACTTATGTACCTTAGGATGGTTTAAATCTTATCAAATAC
>NW_003302553.1:20242707-20288386 GCF_000004255.2 Arabidopsis lyrata subsp. lyrata
AAGACTAAGGTTTTATATTATACATACATCATCAATTTTAAGTATACAACTACAAACCATCCTAAGGTTACAAAAGTGGGAGAAGGTTTTTATTCGTCAAACTAGGCTTCTAAAGCCGACTTTACTACCAAAGAAAGGGTTAGAAATCTACATACCTTCGCCATGGACCCGTTATGGGTCTACCATACCTATATCTACACATAATACACGGACATCCTGGCTTGGACCAGTAGTTAGTAGTCGGTGCAGAGGTAAACACTCGAGATGCTTCCCGGAAGGTCCAACTCTAACTGTCGGACACGAACTGGCATAATGCCCAGTCCCGTCACCAGTCAAGAATCTGATGGCCGGATCTCCTATGGACGATAGAAACGGCACTCCCTCGAGTAATGACCCATCTCCCTGCAATTGTAGCAAAATGGCTCCCACTGCACGGGAGTTGGAGCCAAAGGCACCTCTGTCTTAGGCCTCAGGGTATAACCCTGTCTGATAACATCATACTACCTTTAAATTGAGGTAAGCGGAGAATCCGAAAGGGTCAGATAGGTAAAAGATGGAACCAACGGCGACACCACAAGTTCACTCGAGACAACTTGATCATCATCAGGAAACACAATCAGAGAAATCACATATTCGAATCCAGGAAGGGTCTAAACCAGACTATCGGGAAGGATAAGGTAATCTTCCCACATAGTCATCTCCGGCTTAGCCTCTGAATCAACCATCTCATACTCCTCCAAGTCAATGACAGGAATAGGCGTCTCCACACTCTCTTCCTTGTCCTCCAAGTAATATGTGAACGAAGCAATCACACCATCATCCTATCCTGGATCCATCTCAATCTCAGGAACACTCGGATTTGCAATCCTCCCCGGTGTAGTCGGAGAGACTTCAAAAACAGACGTTGGGACACTCGGCCCCGCCTCCGCATCCCAGCTAAACAACTCCAAGAAACTCGCCTCTTCAATGTGTCGGTACTGGAACCTGTCCAATGACGGACTAACAATCTGCTAGTGAAATCTGATGAGACACTATTATTAAGAAATGTTTTGAAATATTATTTTATGTCCAGTGAACTTTGTAATTTTCTTCGACTCTTACAAATATATCTTTAATCATTTTTTATTCATGAACTTTTTCGATGTAATAACAATTAATTTTTTCCACCTAAAATACTGTATGTAAAGCAATAACAAGTTTAATTCTTATGAAAGATAAATCATTTTTTTTTGTCAAAAATATAATCTCATATTGTAGTGTAGGTTTATAATGTATTTGTATGAATAGTAATTTTGTTTTTCAATTTTATTATTACGTTGTAGTTGTTCTGAATTACCAAAATATAAAGTTTGCTAATTATTGTTTAAAAGCAAAAAAAAAAAAATGTAAGCGAAACAAAAATAAATTACAAGTAAAAGGTAAATTTTCACTATCTCTATTTCTATTCATCCAATCTCAATGCATTTTTATATATTCTTAGTTGTATTATTTATTAATTTGTTATGATCATGCTTTATATTTTTTTGTATTTTTTATTAAAACTATTTAAGTTAATTGGGTAATTTAATTTTGGTTTTTAATGGAATTTATTCTTTTGATGATGTGTATACCTTAAATAAAATGAGAAAAACTCTCTTATTATATATATGATCCGAGAATTCAATTTGGTTCAGTTTCGGTTTCGGAATTATAACAACAAATATAATGAAACACAAGAATGAGAAGACAAATAAGCATTTCTGAATAGAATATATTGAAATAAGATATTAAGGAAATACAATCCTAGTCAAGCTCTTCTTTTACGATCACAAGATGTTGGAAAGCTTTATCGTCATTTTTTTCACCGTTGTTGACTACATCCTCTTGTTTAGACTTTTGAGACTCACCATGAATTTCGTGATTTAGTTTACAATATTTTCTTTTGTTCTTTGCACGAAGTCTATGTTCTCTTTCTTCGCTCGTTTCATTCTTGTAGTGAGATGACATATGTGCAGCAAATTTTTGAGAAGTATCGAATACGCCATTGCACTTGGGACATGTATATGGACCATATTTTTCATATGGTAGACTATGTGTCCGACCATCATACTGATCATCGTTACTTTTCTCATTTTCTTCAGACTCAATATAATCAGTACTTGTTCCAAAAAACTTGGTTGGTTTCAAGATTTTCTTCAAAAAAGAACCATATTGAGGAACACGTTGGTTGTAGTTGTGTTTTGATGACAATGAAAACATGTCTAAATGTTGAGAATATGCAGAATCTTGACGCGGAACAATGACATTAAGAGGTTTAGGATTCAAAAGTTCACACTGTTTATCAAAAATATTTGGAGGAAAAAATTTAGGATTCCAAATATTAGTTTTGGAATACATGGCACGTTTGACACGTTGAATATCATATTGTACAATGTCAAGTGTATTAGTAGGAACAATAGCGGTATACCTATTTGTAATGCTTTGTGTGAAAGAAACTCTGGTAAAATGAGGATTGTTTTTTATAGGAAAATAATTGTCACCAGAAATTATGTTTCTCCTCATCATTTGATTTTTCACATGTGAATTTTTAAATCCAAATGAAGATGAAGAAACATGTGAATTTTGAAAAAAAGTTAAAGAAGGAGATGAGGAAAACAAATCACCATGGTTTGTGTGATCCGAGGTAATGAACATCGATTGAACTATTTTGGAATTTTGATTCATTTGTTTGGAGGAAAAACCACGATTGTTAGTATCATCACAATGAAGATTGAACTTATTTGGAATAGAAGACATTTCAAATGATAGATAGAGTATATTTTATATTGTTTGGCTTACCCTTTTATATAAAAATCTAGATTAAATAATATAGATATTAACTTCAAAAACGGAAACTAATCTTTAAATACGAAAGGAAAAAAATCTACTTTATGTTATGTATTTGATATTATATTAAATATTTATAAATAAAAGAATCTATAATTATTCATTTCTTTCCCTGAAAACACCTTTATTTCTTTGGTAAAATTTGATTTCCTGACATATACCTGGATTCGGTAATTGAAATTATGGACATTATCAAAATTTAATCTTTATGTTAACATTTAAGGTAATTTACTTTAAGAAATATATATTCATATAGAGCATTTGTTGTTTGGTGATATTATTTAGTTCTATAAGTTTTTTCACTAATTATTATTAAATAAATATTTATATTTTCAATTGTGGAGTGATTTGCAATAATATTTTATCTTATAAAAGCTTTTATCGAAAATCTTATCTTGTAAGTTATAACTCAGTAAGTAATCATATATATAATAGATTAAAGAATTATTCGGGGATGACACTTCATCATTTGAAAGCAAATAAAAAATTTAACATGTGTCCAACTATTAATGCATATTAAAGCTATAAAATTTTGAATTTAACTATGTTAAAAGTCACTAAAGTAGAAGCATAAAATAAACGAAACTCAAATTTAATTCAGAAACAACATATCTAAACGTTTAAATACAAAAAAATTAAGATTTTAAGTGTGTCTTTTCATTGTTTTCTAGGTGATTTAATTGTCGTCTTCAAACTATAACGAAGATAATTTAATCTCAATGAAAGTAAAGAAAAAAAAATTAAGTTATAAGACCAAAAATAAAAACAATAGGTTTAGAAAGTTTTCAACAACTAAAGAAGAAAAGCCAGAACTAGAAAATCATAGACACAAAATAACATTCAATAAATAATTAAAGAGATTGCAAATGATCAAAAATAGAGAAAAAAACGACAAAAAAGCAGAACAAAATACGGAAACAAAAAGATAAGAAAATTTAAAGACGTGAAAAGATAGATGGAATCATTGAAAGATATGAGAAAAAAAAACTTAAAATGGTAAATTGAAAAAGTTAATTTTACAACATCAAAATAATTTGGATGAACTAGAGTATGAAAAACAAGTAAATATTTGAAGAAACAATAGATGGAAAGAGATACTAGGATCATAAAGAAAAAAAAAATTATTAAAAATGAAAGAGAGATTGATAGTAGAATTGAAGATCTAAATATATATTTATTTACAATACAAAATTTAAAAAAAAAAACGCAAGTATCGCTGGTCCTCCCCTAATTAAGTTAAAAATTGTTTTAAAAAGGATTAATGACTCAATCTTATGAGATAAATTTCTTTCATTTATCATAGAATTTGGAGAGGGGCACTTATTCCTATAATATTGACTGCATTCTCTAGTTTGATATTTGGAAAATCGCCATGAACTGCGTGAATAACTTACGATATTAACTTCTTTTTTTTGTAGAATATCTCAATTTTGTTTTTGTTAGTCTTACTCTTGGAATGAAATGATATATGTTGAACAAGTTTTTAAAAAATATGAAATCAACTTTAGCACTGAAATATATATATGGAAGTAGAAACTAACACAATCGAGATTTGTCTATGGTTTTAATTTAGGGATACGACTTGCGAGAATTCTCAAAGAACAACAAAGCGGATCGAAACCAAAGATGGTGTTCTTGGTATTATTAAGAAAAAGATAGCTTTGATCGTACAAGAGTTTGATCGTAAAAGAAAGAGTGTTTGCGCTTTGAGAGCTTTGTGTAGTCTAAATTCTAAAGCGATCTTTCCACCTCTCTACGAGAGCCTTGAGTCTCTTTATATAGCGATGATAAACCGCCTCTCCAGCGATATTCTCGGAAGATTTCCATTTATCTTGAAGGCGGCTAGAATATCGCGGATTAGGATAATTTCCTTATTCTTCGGAGTCTTTGGAAGATTTTCCTGATTTGAGTTGATCCTTCTAGATTCTCTCTTATCATTTCCGGGTATATCGGAAATGATGTCCTGCTTAGAAATGATACTTCTGAAAGCAAATATTTATTAAGTACTTGCCTTGGGTGATGATGAAGACTTCGCCTCGGAGAACTTGTGCAATCGGCTCGGGTACCCAGGAAGGGCTGGTTCGGGTACCCAGGAAGAGCTGGTTCGGGTACCCCGAGGTGATGGGCTCGGGTACCCCAAGATGACTTGTTCGGGTACCCCGAGGTACCCGATGACTTGTTCGGGTACCCCGAGGTGATGGGCTCGGGTACCACAAGACGACTGGGCTCGGGTACCCGAGCTGGCAGGACACCCCGAACTGATTAGATGAATAACCCGAACTGATTAGATGGATAACCCGAGGTGGATGATGCGACGCCCCGAGGTGATCTCTAAAAAGTTTCCCGAGGCGCTCTAAGTCTGGCTCGGCGCCAAAGGATGGAATCCGACCCCAACAGTTAGCCCCCCAACTTGTTAGTTTGGAGAATCAAAGTGTGACGAGCTTTATGACAATTGGGCCGAGCCGTTTACTTCGGACAGTTCGGTCCCTTTCATGATGTAGATTTTTTGGCGATTCGAATTCCTTTGTCGTTTCATCTTCTCTTGGCGTGTGACGGTTGGGATTCCTTCTCGAGAAGTGAAAAGGTCCTCCGCTGATTCCCGAGATTCGTGTGGATGTGAAGCATCCTATTCAATTCGCGCGTGCCCGACGCGCCTTAGATGCGGACACGGTGTGTTTTATTTGGCTCGTACGTATCCGACGCGCCCTAAATTCCTATAAATGTTAAGTCTCTGACTCATTCTCTCATTTCGCAATTGCAAAGGAAAATTTTCCAAGGTTCGTTCTCTTCTCTCTGATCTTGATTTCTTCCATTTTCTACTTTTTCCGTTTTACTTCCGTTGTAGCGCCGCCGTTATTAGATCTAGGTTGATTTCTCCGATCTGCCAAGTTTTGCTTTTCCGATCAACTACTTCAGTTGTCCGAGCCAGAAAATGTCTCTCTCTGATTCCAGTGGTTCGTCCCGAGGCGACAATCTTCCTGTCTATAATAGAAAGATGGTTTGGAGTTCTTCTAGTGACCCTGAGGCGGACATCACGCGTCGGGATAGCGACGATGAATCTTCTCACAATCAAAAAGATCCGAGCCGTTTCGTGGCTCGGGAGGATGCCGCGGCGGATATTGCTCGGGAGCTTGACTTACCAGAGGAACCCGAGGAGGCACTTGTTAGGAAAAGTCGTCTGAGCCACCTTTGCCTTCTATAAAGGCCGAGGAGGTCTACTATGACTCTGACGAGGCAGCAAGGTTGCCTCAGGCGAAAGTTTAAGTAGCCAAGGGTCAACGGAAGAAAAGACGAGCCAAGAAGGCGAAGAAACCCGATCCTCCGGGTTCCACCCTATGTACGGAAGATTCCCTTCAGGATCTTAAAGCTCGGTTCGGCTTTAGCGAGGGGATTGAACTGAGGCTTCCAACTCGGGATGAGCGAGCAGATGATCCACCCGAGGGGTTTTTCACCCTTTACGAGGGGTTCTTTTACCACTGCTACCTTTGGCTCCCTATCCCGCGGCCAATTTTGGCGTTTCTATGGTCGTACAAGATAGCCTTATCTCAGATCACGACCCGAGGCCTGCGCCATCTTATAGGGTCTCATATACCACTCTTTTTTTTACGATCAAACTCTTGATACATCGTGGTCTCCTATGGCTAGGATGATAATGAGGGGATCATTGTGAGGTATGTCGAGCCCGTTTGTTTCACTCTCTTCGAACGTGACCATGTCGTTCGGCCGGTCGAATGGTCTTGACCAGTTGCTGGGCGCCTCGGCTCGTCGTTGATAGGCCTTGATTGCTGCTACGGTATCGAGGCAGTACGATGATCCACCCATTATAGTGAGCACCTTCTGTCGTGTGCCATCGCGATCATCATCGAGCATTTCTCGGGTTCTCTTTGGAGCTTCGTGGTTCCTCGGTTCGGGATGATCTTGCTGCATCAGCCTGCTCAGGCTGACCCTGCTCCGGCTCCAGATCTTTGAGGGTTATGTTCGTCCCGAGCTCTCCGGCTAGAAATTTGGCCGCTAACTTTGCTCCGAGACTTCGGCATCTAGACATGTGATGTCCAAAGGTCTTGTGATGCTCACAATACTCTTGTTCGTCATATGGTGGTTGACTTCTTGTCCAAGTAAAAGAGTCTCTTCCTCGTCCTTGGCCTGCATCGATTTGGTAGTTATGAGCTTCTACGGAATCGCGCTCCTTGTGGTGGGTATATGTTTTGCTTTGATTCGTCTTGTTATGGATCGGCGGACTTGCTTGTGCTTCGTCGGCTCGGGCCAACTGCTTCGTCGGCTCGTGCCGTTTTGCTAACAACTCCATTTCTTCTTTGTGGGCGACAAAATCTGAAGCTCGATGTAATGCATCGCGAATTGTGGTAGGCTTAGATAAGTTCAACTCTTTCCTAAATTCTTACTTGTACCAGAGAGATTTCTTCAAAGCCGAAAGGGCGGCTACATCTGTGATTCCTTCGACCTTGGCTAACGTCGATTTGAAAGTTGTGAGGAAATCTCTCAACGGCTCGGTGGGTTATTGAGACAGAGACCACAGATCTGCGTCGGAGGTTCCGTGGTCGTTGAGCACGGAGTATTGCTTGAGGAAAAGTGTCGACAGCTCGTCGAAACTGTCAATCGAGTTTCGTTCCAAACTCGAAAACCACTCTAACGTGGGTCCCTTGAGGTGTTCCACAAATAGTAAGCATAGACCAGCATCCTTCTCCCCGGGCTTAAACCTGGCTCGGGCCACGGATATCACGAATGATTTAATGTGACCTTTCGGGTCGGTTGATCCGTTGTAAGAGTCGATTTTGAACTTCCCCAGATTGGACATCGTTGTTTAAATTGGGATGATTTAAGTGTAGTCTAAATTCTAGAGCGATCTTTCCACCTCTCTACGAGAGCCTTGAGTCTCTTTATATAGAGATGATAAACCGCCTCTCCAGCGATATTCTCGGAAGATTTCCATTTATCTTGAAGGCGGCTAGAATATCTTGAAGGCGGCTAGATTTCCATTTATCTTGATGGGCTCGGGTACCCCAAGATGACTTGTTCGGGTACCCCGAGGTGATGGGCTCGGGTACCACAAGACGACTGGGCTCGGGTACCCGAGCTGGCAGGACACCCCGAACTATTAGATGGATAACCCGAACTGATTAGATGGATAACCCAAGGTGGATGATGCGACGCCCTGAGGTGATCTCTGAAAAGTTTCCCGAGGCGCTCTAAGTCTGGCTCCAAAGGATGGAATCCGACCCCAACAATATATATGTATGAACTATTTTTATATGGTAAACTATGTATCCAAGTATCTGACCATCATATTGATCATCGTTACTTTTCTCTATTCTCAAAAATTATATATGATAGATTGAGACACATATTGTTTTCAAAAATTTTGGAAAGATAGTGAGTAGGAAAACCAATCTTACCAAAATCATTTGACATTATGAAAATTCTTTCAAAGTAATGGAAACTGTTTGCTCAAATAAAAAAGAGAAAAATCACATTTTAACCTTTCAAGTTAATCGGATAGCATTTTAAACCTCGAAATAATTTCATTAACACTATAAACCACCAAAATAATTTTACTACAATTAATAAAAATCTAAAAAACAAAACAAAAACTTCATTTTCTTCGTCTATTCACCGTCCGACCATGAAATTTTCAGATAAACTTCTAAAACTAGAGACTGAAGCGTAAGAGAAACTTAAAGTACAAGAATAAAAATTAAACCAAAGAATGTAGAATCTGATATACAAGAAAGCTTAAAATAGAAGAATAAAAACAAAAAAATATCGAAGCTAAAAAGAAACATTCTCTGTATCGGAAGAATCTAATGGGAGAGATTGATCTAAAAACGTTTTCACTCTTCAAGTGGATAAATTGGGATCTCGTAATACGAATTTCAACAAAAGAATGGTGAATAAAGACAAACTGAATAAAAATCTGGAAATTTCGTGGTCGGACGGTAAGTAGTCAAAGATGATGAATGTTTTTTTACTTTTTTTCTTAATCGTTAATCATAATAAGTAATAAATTAATTAAAATTTAAATTAAATAAATTACTTTTTACTTCGTCTTGTTTGCTGCTTCTGCCTGTCCGTTTCCCTGAGGATACCGAGGCGTGGACTTGCTGAGACGAATTCCCCATTTCTCGCAGAATCCTTCGAACCGAGCCGAAATGAATTGCGATCTGTTGTCTGTAACGATCTCGTAAGGTATCCCGTGGCGACATATGATGTTCTTCTAGACGAAGTTCTCGACCTGTGCGTCTTTGATGATGGCGTAGGAGTCTGCCTCGATCCATTTCGAGAAGTAGTCTGTTAATACTAGGACGAGCTTCTTCTGCTTGGAGTTGTGTAGAGGTCCGATAATGTCCATGGACCAGCGCATGAAGGGGTAAGGCGAGGTGATGGAAGAGAGGAGCTCGGCGGGTTGGTGAATTGTTGATGCGTGTCTCTGACATTTGTCGCATCGTCGAGAGAACTTTTCACAATCCCTTACCATTGTTGGCCAAAAATACCCGTGTCGTTTGATCTTTATAGCTAGGGCTTTCCCGCCAGAGTGATTTCCACAAGATCCGCCGTGTACTTCTTCCATGACTCTTCGAGCTTCGTTTCCTTCGACACAGATTAGTAGGGGTCCTGAGAACCGCCACTTAAAGAGCTCTCCGTCGATCAGAGTATACCGAGCCGCTTTTGCCTTAAGCTTCCGAGCTGCCCATTTTTCGGTAGGCACTTCTCCGTCGGCTATGTAACTTCGGATGGCTCCGATCCATTTGGCGTCACTTCCGTATTTGGGCTCGGTCGAGTCTTCTATCTCCCGAGCCGTTAGTATTTGATCCTTGATTTTGTCTTCAATACTCGGCTTTTCGATGAACTCAACTGGTATGATTCTCTTCAGATTTGGATCGGAGGTTGATGCTAGGGCAGCCAACGCGTCGGCTGACGTGTTCTCGCCTCGCGGGATTCTGGTCAACTCGAATTCTCCGAACTGTTTTGCTAAGTCTTGCATAAGGGCAAGATATGCTTCAATTCGTTCATCGCGAGCCGCGTATTCTCCGTTGAATTGATTGGCCACGAGCTGGGAGTCGTTCATCGCGAGCCGCGTATTCTCCATTGAATTTATTGTTCCCCTTTGTCTTCTCTGACTATGACCCCACTTACTGCTGTGTCCGAGACGGCGATGTACAGGAACAACGGTTCGCCTGGGACTGGTTTTGCTAACACCGGTGGATTAGCCAGATACTTCTTTAGTTCCTGGAAAGCTTCTTCGCAGCGATCGGTCCATTCGAACTTCTTGTTTCCACGCAGAGTATCGTAGAAAGGCAGGCATTTATCGGTTGAACGGGAGATGAATCGGTTCAAGGCTGCAACTCTCCCGGTGAGACGTTGAACTTCTCGCTTGTTCTGCGGCGAAGGCATGTTTAGTAAAGCATCGATTTGCTTTGGATTCGCCTCGATGCCTCGGTGAGTTACGAGATATCCGAGGAATTCCCCTGATTTTACCGCAAAACGACATTTTGCTGGGTTGAGCTTCATGTTGTGTTTATTAAGCTAGCGAAAACAGTCGCGTAGATGAGCTATGTGGTTGTTTTCTTCGAGGGATTTGACTGTGGAAGTCGAAACTAACACAATCTAGATTTTTCTAGCATGTCGTCGATATAAACTTCCATCGTTTTCCCGAGCTGCTCGGAGAACATCCTGTTGACGAGCCGTTGGTACGTTGCGCCAGCGTTCTTGAGTCCGAAGGGCATGACTTTGTAACAATAGATACCTCGGTCTGTGATAAATGCTGTCTTCTCGCGATCGTCGGGGTGCATGAGAATCTGATTGTATCCCGCGAAAGCATCTATGAACGATATCAACTTATTTCCCGCAGTTGCTTCCACTAAGCGATCGATATGTGGGAGCAGAAAACTGTCTTTAGGACAAGCTTTGTTCAGGTCGGTGAAGTCGACGCAGACCCTCCACTTGCCGTTCTTCTTTTTTACCACGACAGGATTCGCTAACCAGTCTGGATATCTTGCTTCGGAGATCGAGCCGATCTTCAGGAGCTTTTCTACTTCGGCATTCACGGCATCTGCGCGATCCCGACCCAATTTTCTTCGCTTCTGCTTGATGGGCTTGAAAGATGGGTCAACATTCAGCTCGTGGCAGATTACGTCGATGCTTACTCCAGGTAGATCTTCAGCCGACCAGGCGAATGTATTGATGTTCTCCTTGAGAAATGAGATGAGCTCGGTCTTAATTTCCTCGGTTATGTCGCTGCCGATCTCCACGCATCGCTCAGGTCGTTCGTCGTCAAGACTGATGGAGATTACTGGATCCGAGGTAGGCTTCTTCTCTTCGCGTGCCTCCTCGATCTGTAATTGCTATAACTGTTTAGATATAGCCTTCTCTTCGTTCCAGCCAAGTTTCGACTTCTTGTGGTCAGTTTCGGCCTTCGCTTCGGTGACAGGGTTTCGGAGTTTGTGCGCTGCCATAAAACACATCCGTGAATTTTTCTGACTGCCCCAGATCGTTTTTACGCCACTAGGAGTCGGAAATTTGACACACAGATGATATGTTGAAGCGACGGCTCGCATTAGATTTAGCCACGGCGTTCCCATTATGACGTTGTAGATGGTAGGTTGATCGGTGACCGAGAAGTTGACTATCTTTGTCACCCCGCCGGCTCGGACTGGTAATTGGATGGTTCCAAGCGTCATCAAATTTTCCCCTGAAAATCCGAGGACAGGCCTCGGGGTCGGAGTTACCTGTGACATATCGATGTTCATCTGTCGGAGCGTCTCGCGGAAGATCACGTCGATGGTACTGCCGGTGTCGATCAATATTCGGTAAATGTCATGGTCTCCTATCGCTAATGTGATGACGAGTGGATCGTTATGAGGCATGTCGAGCCCGTTCGTCTCGCTTTCCTCGAATGTGATCACGTCGTTAGGTCGATCGAAGGGTCTTGTCCAGTTGCTAGGCGCCTCGGCTCGGCGTTGATAAGCTTTGATTGCCGCTACGGTGTCAGGACAGTACGGCGATCCACCCATTATGGTGAGGAGTTTTTGCCGTGTATTGTCTCTGTCTTCGTCTTGCGTCCCCCGGGTTCTTTTCTGAGACTCCTGATTTCTTGGCTCGGGGTCTCTTCTCGGGTTGGTTTGTTCGGGCTCTGGCTCTGGCTCGAGGTCCTTAAGCGTGACGTTCGTCCCGAGCTCTCCAGCTAGGAATTTAGTTACTAACTTAGCGCCGAGGCTTCGGCATCTCGAGGTATGTTGGCAGAAGATTTTGTGTTGTTCGCAATATTCTTGATCATTGCTCGATGGTTGATCCCTTGTCCAGGTGAAGGATTCTCTTCCTCGCCCACAGCCTCGGCCTTGGCCGCAACCTCGGCCTTGGGGCGTGTCAATCTAGTAGTTATGGTACCCCGAGAAATTGCGCCCCTCGTGATGCGTATACGTCCCACTCTCACGCGTCTTCTTCTGGACCGAAGGTGTCGCTTGGGTCTTCCCAGCTAGGGGCGTCTGTTTCGTTGGCTCATGCCTCTTTGCTAGCAGCGCCATCTCTTCTTCATGGGCGACGAAATCCGAGGCTCGGTGCAGCGCGTCGCGAATTGTTGTTGGTTTGGACAGGTTCAACTCTTTCCTGAATTCTGACTTGTACCAGAGAGCTTTCTTCAAAGCCGAAAGGGCGGCTACATCTGTGATTCCTTCGACCTTGGCTAACGTCGATTTGAAAGTTGTGAGGAAATCTCTCAACGGCTCGGTGGGTTATTGAGACAGAGACCACAGATCTGCGTCGGAGGTTCCGGGGTCGATGAGCACGGAGTATTGCTTGAGGAAAAGTGTCGACAGCTCGTGGAAACTGTCAATCGAGTTTCGTTCCAACCTCGAAAACCGCTCTAACGCGGGTCCCTTGAGGTGTTCCACGAATAGTAAGCATAGACCAGCATCCTTCTCCCCGAGCTTGAACCTGGCTCGGGGCACGGATATCACGAATGATTTAATGTGACCTTTCGGGTCGGTTGATCCGTTGTAAGAGTTGATTTTGAACTTCCCTAGATTGGACATCGTTGTTTCGGAAATTCTTTTGGTGAAAGGCGTATTCCGAGATTCCTCCAAAATTCGGTCGATGTTAGGTGTAGAGGATGAAACGCTATGTATCTGGGTTTTGACGAGCTTCATATCAGCTTCCGCCTTGGCTAGGGAGGCTCGGATCTTGCTGAGCTCGTCTTCTCTTTTGGATTCTTCGGCCCATCTTATGTTTTCCTCAGTTTCTTCGTCATCTGTGAGATCAGTTCGCTCGGCAGAGTTAGCTCCGGCTCGGGTAAGCTCGTCTCGCAAACCATCCGGCTCGTTCGTCAGGTCCACTACGTCTGGCTCGGTGGGATCATCCTAACGCTCGCGTCTGGCAGGGTCGGCGCAGATTGCGACTCTGGGTTGAGACCAGGCATGTCCCTCCGGGCTCGTGGCGGCCGAGTCTGGAAACGCGTGGTTTTTTGTTGCCCTTGGGTTGCGATTTCGTCGATTTGCTGCGCCAAGGTCTTAGGGTAAGAGAATTCTAAAGTAGACCCCACAGACGGCGCCAAACTGTGGAAGTCGAAACTAACACAATCGAGATTTGTCTAGGGTTTTAATTTAGGGATACGACTTGCGAGAATTCTCAAAGAACAACAAAGCGGATCGAAACCAAAGATGGTGTTCTTGGTATTATTAAGAAAAAGATAGCTTTGATCGTACAAGAGTTTGATCTTAAAAGAAAGAGTGTTTGCGCTTTGAGAGCTTTGTGTAGTCTAAATTCTAGAGCGATCTTTCCACCTCTCTACGAGAGCCTTGAGTCTCTTTATATAGCGATGATAAACCGCCTCTCCAGCGATATTCTCGGAAGATTTCCATTTATCTTGAAGGCTGCTAGAATATCGCGGATTAGGATAATTTCCTTATTCTTCGGAGTCTTTGGAAGATTTTCCTGATTTGAGTTGATCCTTCTAGATTCTCTCTTATCATTTCCGGGTATATCGGAAATGATGTCCTGCTTAGAAATGATACTTCTGAAGGCAAATATTTATTAAGTACTTGCCTCGGGTGATGATGAAGACTTCGCCTCGGAGAACTTGTGCAATCGGCTCAGGTACCCAGGAAGGGCTGGTTCGGGTACCCCGAGGTGATGGGCTCGGGTACCCCAAGATGACTTGTTCGGGTACCCCGAGGTGATGGGCTCGGGTACCACAAGACGATTGGGCTCGGGTACCCGAGCCGGCAGGACACCCCGAACTGATTAGATGGATAACCCGAACTGATTAGATGGATAACCCGAGGTGGGTGATGCGACGCCCCGAGGTGATCTCTGAAAAGTTTCCCGAGGCGCTCTAAGTCTGGCTCGGCGCCAAAGGATGGAATCCGACCCCAACAATATATATGTATGAACTGTTTTTATATGGTAAACTATGTATCCAAGTATCTGACCATCATATTGATCATCGTTACTTTTCTCTATTCTCAAAAATTATATATGATAGATTGAGACACATATTGTTTTCAAAAATTTTGGAAAGATAGCAAGTAGGAAAATCAATCTTACCAAAATCATTTGACATTATGAAAATTCTTTCAAAGTAATGGAAACTGTTTGTTCAAATAAAAAAGAGAAAAATCACATTTTAACCTTTCAAGTTAATCGGATAGCATTTTAAACCTCGAAATAATTTCATTAACACTATAAACCACCAAAATAATTTTACTACAATTAATAAAAATCTAAAAAACAAAACAAAAACTTCATTTTCTTCGTCTATTCACCGTCCGACCATGAAATTTTCAGATAAACTTCTAAATCTAGAGACTGAAGCGTAAGAGAAACTTAAAGTACAAGAATAAAAATTAAACCAAAGAATGTAGAATCTGATATACAAGAAAGCTTAAAATAGAAGAATAAAAACAAAAAAGTATCGAAGCTAAAAAGAAACATTCTCTGTATCGGAAGAATCTAATGGGAGAGATTGATCCAAAAACGTTTTCACTCTTCAAGTGGATAAATTGGGATCTCGTAATATGAATTTCAACAAAAGAATGGTGAATAAAGACAAACTGAATAAAAATCTGGAAATTTCGTGGTCGGACGGTAAGTAGTCAAAGATGATGAATGTTTTTTTACTTTTTTTCTTAATCGTTAATCATAATAAGTAATAAATTAATTAAAATTTAAATTAAATAAATAAATCGATATTAAACAAATATAAATTAACTGTACGGTTGACAGACACTAACGTTCTGTCATCTTTTATGACGGTGCAAACATGATAGCTAATTTAGAAGTTTAAAATGTTAGTAAAACTATTTTGGATGTTTATAATGTTAATGAAATTTTTTCGCGCGAGGCTTAAAGTGTTACCCGGTGGTGATACTATAAGGGTTAAAAATTTGATTTTCCCATTTTAAAAGTATTGGAAACATGTAGATAAGAACATAAAAAGTAACGTTAGGATACTTAAATTGTTCAAATACTTATTGATCTAAATAATTCTTCCAAAGAAAATTCGGAGTGAGTCAAATAATAAATTACCTCCAAACTCCAAATTATTCACTAAGAAAATAAATTAGAATTAGAAGAGACATAATGGCAGATGATATAACCCCTGTTCTAAAAATCCCCGCCTAGCCCCGATTACTCCCCGCTTAATCGCTAGGCCCACCCTATCCGCCTCGATTAATGACTAATCCCCTAAAAAATCAGTAACCCGATTATTCTCCGCCTAATCCGATTACTTTCCGCCTAATCTTATATACCCCGATTATTTTTTAGATTGCAAGTATAAAAAAACTTTTTATTTTTGTTATTCAATCATTTGAATGGAGAGTTTGTGATGTTTTACAATAACTTGTGTTCAAATTTTAATAAAAATCATAAATTTGTAATAAAAATCATAAATTTTTACAATATTAGATTAATATATTTTAAAAATATTAAAATAACCCTAAAACTAATCCCCGATTAATCCCCGATTTTAATCCGATTTTCCGATTAATCGCTAGGCCCATGCCGAGCGCCCGACTAGCGCCTAGCGATTTTTCAAACAAGGGATATAACCAAAAGATGTTCTGATTGACTAAAACCAACCTTTTCATCATTATCCATTCCAAGGGTAAACTAACTTTGGGAAAAAATATAAATAATTAGTTACCTAGTTAAGGTGAAACATCCAATCTTAGCAAGAGGTTTAACACTAAAAATGCATACTATCGCAAAACCTGGTAGACTAAATAAAAATTGATAAGAGACATTTTTGAACTGTAGAAGAGAAGAAGATTGGATTTGATTATTAAGAAAAATAAGATTAATAAGATTCATATATGTTCATGTTATAGATAAAACTCTGCACGACTAGTACTATCTTCTATTTTATGTACTGGTTTGATATTTATGATAAAAATAGCAAGAATCATGTTCTGTTTGTAGTACAAACAGCGTGATATTTATTTTGTAACAAGAAACAAAGTAAATTAAGATATACAGTTATACACCCAAGTTTTTCTTCAACTTATGTACGCACGAGAAGATTTCTAACGAAAATGATTGATTTGTGGTGAACTCGGCTGACAGTAATTAAATTCCGGCAATAGTAATAAAAGATTCTTGATTTTTATTATTGATATTTGCTTTTGTTTTCTATTAGTTGTGGTGTTTTAAATTTACGGTTATTTTAGTAATTTTCACAACAGTTATTTTAGTATTTTCTAATTTTATTTTAGTAATTTTTTCACAACAGTTATTTTAATATTTATTTAATTTTCTGGTAAACTCAAGTGGTGATTGCTAAATATAGTTATTGATTATTGGTGAATTTTGGTGGCGGGGACTATAATCCGGCAACAGTGATAAAGAATCTCGAATTTTACAAACAAAAATTTATATTTGTTGTGATTTGTAAAATTTAAGATTATTTTGAAGTAATTTTTTTTTGCTGCGGTTATTTTAGTAATTTTGAATGTGAAAAAGTGGTATTACTAGAACATTTTGCTATTATTGGACACAATAATGTTTATATGTTGACAAAAAAAGTGTTTATACTCCTATCCAACTTATTTATTTAAGACTTAGGAATAAGCTCTACGTAATAAATTCATGTTTACAGTTTCTTTGTACAGATTTTCATTCATTGTCCACATTTTTTTTTTCTCGTCAAAAAGGGAATTATATTGAAGTTTAACAATCAGTACACAGATGTTCCTTAAGCTAGATTGGCTGGTTTACAAAATCAGAATAAAATTCAGAATTACACCCAATTATGCCAGACTATGAGCCACACTATTACATTGTCTTCTCGTAAAACAAAAGTAAATAGATTCAAAATTCAAAGCACAAAGGTGGATATCTTCTACCAAGTTTGTGATAGTCTGGGTTTTTGATTTTCCATTGATGATCTTGATGAGAGCTTCACAATCTCGATTTGAATCCTCGTATCCAAGTTTGTTGAAGTGCTGCAAGTAAAGATTTTGTTTCGGCTTCCAGCGGGTTGGACGCATGATAGAGTTTTGCTGATCCCCGACATTTTGGTGCCCTTGTTGATCTCTAATGATCTATCCTCCTGTAGCTTGTAAGGTTTGAGCGTCAAACCCCGCATCAAAATTACACTTAACAGTTGTATATGTTGAGGGAGTCCAAGTTGTCTTCTTTGATGGTCCCTTACTTGATGAACTCGCTTTGTTTTTATGATTGGAGGTTATGTTGATCTAGTTTTTCGTTTCAGCCTGAGCTTTGAGGACGACTTTAGATGGGCTCTCTCGGAATCTGTTAAAGACAAAATTATTCCTACCTTTCCAAATATGCCAGAGTAACCACAGTGGAAGGAGTTTTTGAACATCCGAAATGCTTTGGTTTTGATTGAGATTTAGGATGTGTTAGATGTTGTCTTCAGCGTCACTTGAGAAGTGATGTAACTGCAAAACAGGAGAATTTGATAATCGCCAAATCGTGGTCGCAAAAGGACACGTAAACAGAACATGGTTGATTGATTCCTCTTCACGACCACATTGCGTGTAGAGTAAATTAATACGCATTCCTCTTGTGTTCAGCCTTGTAGTCGTTGCTAGAGCCCGGGATAGAGTTTTCCAAAGGAAATGTTTGATATTTGGAATGATAGGTAGTTTCCAGATTCTGTTTTTAGTTCAATCAAACCATGTGGGATAGATGGGAGAGCATGTACTTCATCGGGGTCGTGAGATAATAACCAGTATCCAGACCAAACGGTATAGTCTCGAGAGGTGTAGTAATGCCAGATCAGTTTGTCTGGCACTTCGATTCGTGGGAGATAAATGGGTGGAGGTAATCATGATCATCCAGATTGACGTAGTCCCAGAAAAACAGGTCCATTACTCGAGATTGGGTGACTTAATGGGAGCTCTTTGTTGGTTATGTCTGTAGTTAAAGGCCGAGGCGGATGGGAGTTAATGATGTTATCGATTCCCATTCGAATTGTCTTTCCGTTTCCCACATTGTAGCGGGTATCTTTCTTAAGAAGTTGGTAACGATGTTCCTTGGCGTCCAAAATCGAGGTATCATTGAAGTAACAGGCTTTCATAATACGGACAAAGAGGGAGTTTGGATATTGTATGAGCCTTTAGGCCTGTTTTGCTAGAAGTGCATCATTGAATTTGCGAGAGGTCACGAAAGCCTAGGCCACCTTCTCTTTTTGAGTATTGTAATATTTTCTAAGTTATCCAAGGGTTTCCCTTTTGTTTAGAGCTTTTTTCCACCAGAAGTTCATTAATAAGGTTTCAGTTTCCGAGATAACTCTTTTGAGTAGTTTAAAACAAGACATCGTGTAAATTGGCATAGCAAGAACTACAGATTTTAACATTATTTTTTTACCCACTGGGGACAGAAATTTTGCACTCAACGTCGACGTACGTTGTTTGACCCGCTCTATAATATATTCAAACATTTTTTCTTTTTTTCCGACCAAATTGTTCAGGTAAACCAATGTATTTTCCCCTTCCACAATGATATAGTATCCCTAGAATATGTTTTAGATGATTTTGAGTAGCTCCATAAACTCTTGAGCCAAAAGTTATTAATGATTTATTCGTGTTTATCTTTTGGCCTCAATTTTTTTGGTTAGTTTGGCAGAAAAATAATGAATCATCTGCAAATTGCAAATGTGTTATAGCCGGGACTCCATTTCCAATTAATTATTGAAAGAGTTTGGTATTTTTAGTTAATTAAAACATCAAGTTTTTTTGTTTGATCAAAAAAAAATTAAAACATCAATTACAATTAAGAATGGTCATAGAACCTGTCTAATCAAAGTAGTATCAAACATATTAATAAATGGTCACCCACCTCTCTGATCCAGTTTTAATATTATCTGTCGCCGTTCAATTATATTTTTATTTGGATCACATTTTTAATAAAAAAAAAATTTGAAGTAACTATTAACAAATATATTGTCATACCGGTTCTAATTGGTAACTTCATATCACTGCAATATTGGGACTACCACTTCAGTAACGCTTTTGATAATATTTTCATGATTGATAACTGTTAAATCTGTATACTCTGTACCGTTTTTATAATGAGTTACTATTCAAACCCATTAAAAATGTTACTAAAAGTATCACTTTTTTTTTTTTGTTACCGCTTTCTCTTATCACTATTTTGTAGTACTACTTTAAACTATTTTGGTATTGCTTACCATGTCATATACTTACTAAATAACCTGTACCGTTTTGTGCCATCAATTAAAATCAATTAAATCCATTATCTCAATAATTTTCTTTAACCTATTTTTACTTCCTGAAAGTACAAACCATTTAGTAAATTAATCAAGGAAAAAAAATTACAGTAAGAAAACTTGGAAACGCCAGGCGTTGTTCCTGGGATTCATCATTGCAAATAAGATGCAATAGACTTGTTAAAGATAAAAAGAGAGTATTAAAGTTATTAACTCATATTAGGTTGTAATCACTAATCAGTTACTTAATCAAATGTTAACTATATAACAACTATTAATATTGTAATATGTGGTCCATAGACTTTATTCTGTTAAGAGAATCATTACCATTATTATTGCACAAACCTCATGATTAAGGAGCATTGCATTTCTTCTTTTGCTATTCTCTCTTTCGGCTCAGCCTCATTGTTTCTTCATTCTTAACTACTTTTTTAATTCTCAAACAATTTAGGAACAATTTATGCTCTTATATATTCTTGCCAATAAACTAAAAATCCATTGTTTGCATTAATCGTCGCTTGATGACTGATCTGATGGCTCCGTAAATTAAGCACACATTTATCGTCACTTTATCTTCTTTCAATCTCATGGTAATGAAAACCATTTCTCAGCATTCAAACATTATTGAAAAGCCTTTATCAGTTAGTCATTTTAAAGAATAGTCCAAGTCAAATAGATACATATGTGGTTCATTTGGAGTGGAGTATCTAAAAACTAAATGTATCTTGATGATACAAAATTAGTCGAATTAAACTTTTTTGGGATAATTGTTTTTTTTTTTTTTTTGAAAAAATGGGATAATTGATTCATGTTTCAAATAAAAATAACAATGCGAGTTAATTGATCTAAATGATTATGATGTGAGATTCTTAACATGGTCTTTTCTAGATTATAGTTCATTGATGTTATTCATTTTAAACTGAATTCCAAATTTCTTTGGATTAACACTATACATGATTAGTATATACCGATTAACACTATAGGAGAAACTATGGATTTACGACTAAAAACTATTTTACATTACAATTCTTAGATGTACATGTAGTATTAATCCTTTTTCGATATGAAATTCTAACATCGATTGTTTTAAAATCTTTTAATGCCCACATAAAATATGGAGCTCGTGAAAAGAATGAGCACTCTCACTAGCCTAGTTATGGTGGGGCAAATTTGTTTAATTGTCAATTAGTATCCGATGGACATCCTTCGTCGAATGAACACAATAGCCAAAAGACATCGCAAGGCAAATTTTACATTTGTTTGTTCTTTTATTCACTTGTATCAATCGTCACAAATTAAACAATATCATCTTTTTCCATCAATTTGATGGAACCTCACCACCACATTTAAAGCCACCAAAAAAAGCGAATAAATAATATATAAGAACTTTGTTCAAAAAGAAAGAAATAATATATAAGAACAAAAAAAGTACAAGAGGGATCAAGAGGAAGCACGTGACAATGACCCAACTCTTGCAATTTCATTGACCGCAGGGTTAAACCCTAAGCAGCCTAACCAGCCTTGCTTGTACGGCAAGAATGTCTTCCTCTTCAATTCCTCCGACACTGCTCTGTTCTCAGTGTAATGCATCTCGTGAGCCGATACCACGGCTCCGTTCCTCCTCCTTGACCTAGACACCGACGACTCACAACTCTCTCTCGACCTGATACTCGAATTTTTCACATCCTCGGCCTCTTTCTTTGTAAGTATATCGTATCTATTCAAGGACTCTTTGGTCGGAACCGGTCTTCCATCCGATGCGCTCCTGAACAGCAATAGATCTTTGAGTTTCCACTTCTTATATGCTCGACCAGGGAACAAAATCGCTGACAAGAAAACAGAGGATTTTTGGTTGCTTGTGTTGGAAGCAACCAATTTTGTTGATTGTACTTCTTCTTCTTCATCAACCATAATGTCTGAAACTCTCAACGGAGACATAGAACGGCTTCCTTTACGATCATAACGCGAAGAAGAAGATCCCGGAGACCGATCTCTTCCTCGATCTTTTTGATCATCGGAAACTTCTATCTCAAGATCCCTAGATCTAGGAGAAGAAACAGTAGGAGTGAGTGGTGGCCCTAAAGGTCGAATCTTTCCTCCATCAAAGAGCTCATCAGCAGCAGAGAAAGAAGTTTTCTCCAATTGACCACTGAAATTGAACTCAAAATCGTCTTCGAAATCGCTGGCTGATCTCTTCTTGGGAGTTCTTGGTTGGTCATCCCAATCATAAGGTATGTTAGAGGAAGTGGAAGGAGAAGGACTTGTGGGTGCACTGAAAAAGAAAACATTGTTGTTACCAAATCGAGTTGGGCTTGAAGGAGCTGTTATGTAAGGAGAAGAAGTTGTGCTGTCGAAATTGAGTTCTGCTGATGCTACTGCCACTTCTATCTCCATTAATGGGTTGTTCTTTGGATGCTCTGTTCTTATTTTGCCTTTCTTGGTTCTTGGAAGGTGTTCCCTTTCAGAAGAAAAGCTTGACTTTAGAGAGATTAAAGAAGAGAGAGGTGGAGAAAATGAATGGTGAATGAATTAGGAGATGCCTTTATAAGTCTCACCTACCTCATGGGTCGTGACTTAATTATTGTGATTTTTCTAACTCTCAATTGTACATGTTCTTTTAGACCAAATTGGCTGGTTTTTCTAGTTTTTTCATAGTTGTTTATTTTATATATCAAGAGGATTTATACAATTATTGGTCCTTACATCTTTCCAGACTAAATTTTGAATAGATTACATCTGTATAAATAGAACCTGTAAACTTTTTATCTTGTGAATAACTCAGTAAATGTAGTCTCTAATAACTTAATAAATGTAGTCTCTAGCTAATTTGTTGATATTAGGAAGACATTATTTTTCAAAAACAATATCATAACTGATACATTTATTCTTGATTCGGTTTTGACAAACTATGTCTCTCTTCTTTTTTTTCTTTTTTTTTTTAACTAATTCATTTGTAAATTCCAATGTGCTTTGTTTTGTATTCGAATTTTATGGTAAACTAAGAATTGATTTTAAAATTTTTGACACATAGAAGAACTTTGTTTTTCGGTTTAGTTTTTCATATGGTTTAAAATAACATTTTGGTTCAGGTAAGCATTTTTTAGAATCTATTTCCTTCTCAATAAAATTTTTTTTACCAAAATTTCAGTTATATTTATCACAATAGCAAAGAATACTTGTTGATTTTAAATAATAAATAGTCTAAGTTCTTTAATTAATCTTCTCTAGTTCTTTTATCCATAGAGAAGAATTTCTTGGTTGTATATAAAAAAATAATTCTAAAGGGATTAAAGACACATATTATTTGTGACGTAATAAATTTATGATCTATTCATAATTATGTTTGAGCTCTCATATCTAATTTTTTCACCAAAAATGAAAGAAAACAAAAAAAAAAACCTTGTTATTTATCAAACTCATGTGGGGAAAAGGTTCGGTTTCTCATGCAGCAAAGAGTTAATTGTTGTCCTATTATTTTATGAATATTGACTATTGTTGCAGTTTTTTTGTACTGTAATGAAACAAAATTAATTTAATTGATATCATGTTCAATAGAGATGGCTTCTCATATTATTATTTTTCTACGTGATTAACGTAATTGTCAAACTAATGGCGGCTACATGTACCTCCAAATATCCAATTTATAATATTTTTGAAAAATACACTCCAGATTACATTATAATAGCTTAAACTCTGTGTTGTTTCTTGTGTTATAATGCGATCAATTATAGTTTGTTATTCGTATTTGTGCTCGTGCCTTTTTAAAATTTATAATTACTATCAGATTTTGCGCCGGCAAAGACTAGTATAACTTGATGTTACATTTAGGTGGCCTCTTTACCTAAGTCTCGGTTTGGGATGAAATTATTGTTCTTATATGTTCTAATTGTTGTAAACTGTATATTTCATTAATAGGATAGGGGATATATATATA
The DNA here is from genome assembly GCF_000004255.2 of Arabidopsis lyrata subsp. lyrata. Classification (NCBI taxonomy): domain Eukaryota; kingdom Viridiplantae; phylum Streptophyta; class Magnoliopsida; order Brassicales; family Brassicaceae; genus Arabidopsis; species Arabidopsis lyrata. The sequence continues at coordinate 20,266,209 of NW_003302553.1, forward strand.
AGGATAATAGCAGGATACAGAGAATAAGGTAAAACCCTAATGGGCCATGAACCGGTTATGGAGTCCATCTATATGGTTTATAACACTCCCCTTGAAAGACATAACCGTGCCCGATACTAAACCAGGATCTCTATAATGCGCTGGGGAATGTTGCCTCATTAAAACCTTACCAGGAAAACCCAGTGGGACAAAACCATGGTAAAGGAAAAAGAGTACAACACGCATTACTCCCCCTGATTTGAGCATCACTGTAGATCCTTAAGTCCGCGCATCCCGATCTGATGAATGAGCTTCCGGAACGTTGAAGTCAGCAATGATTTGGTGAATAGGTCGGCTGAATTCTCACTTGACCGGATCTGTTGAACTTTGACCTGACCGTCCTTCTGTAATTCATGAGTGAAGATGAACTTAGGCAGAATATGCTTCGTTCGATCCCCTTTGATATAGCCATCCTTTAGTTGAGCAATACAGGCTGCGTTGTCTTCAAATATGATGGTCTTTGATGTAGTAGTAGTAGTAGTAGTAGTAGTAGTAGTAGTAGTAGTAGTAGTAGTAGTAGCTGCGCCTTAAGGAAGGTTGCCTACGTACCCTTGGAAAGGATCAAGCCACACGTAGTTCCTATTCATTGACCATGCCATTATCTGATCTTATGAATAACCTGCATCAGCAAATCAAACTAAACCAAAGCAAATTGGATCTTCTTTGGTTAGATCAGTATAGAATAAACCCAAGTAAACAACGCAGGAAGAATAAACTTTAAAATTTAACCAAACCTTCCTTTAAACCTTTCCAGTGCCTTTGGGTTGATCATGAACTAAATTTAGACAGGAGACTCACGGCAAAACAAATGTTTGGTCTAGTGTGTCTAGCAAAATTCATTAGAACTCCTATGGCACTGAAGTATGGCATTTCCGGACTGAGTGGATCACTATCCAATCTGAGGCTTCTCACCACCCTTGGGCCTGGTCAATGGGCGGGCCTGGTCCTTATTAAATTTCCTTGAGTACTCTTTCAGTGTATGCCATTTGATGCACAAGGATTCCATTATTCACGTACTCAGGTTGTAATCCCAAACAGAACTTAATTATTGCCTAGGTCTTTCATTTGAGATTCTTTCTTTAGATATACTCAACTGTTTGGGCGATTACCCAGAGGTTTAAATCATTCATATACACTTCTATGATTACAAATCCTTTGTTTGCAAACTTCTTGATAAAAATACATGGACTGATCAGATCGTTTTTATAGCCTTCTCTGATGAGATATTCGCTTAACCGGTTATACCACATACGTCCGCTTTGTTTCAGTCCATATAAGGATTTGTCCAGCCTTATGCAGTGCTGTTCTCGAAAATCTTTCTTATCTTTGAGCTCAATACCCTCTGGTAATCTCGTATATTATCCAGTGGACTTATATAAATATGCAGGCATTACATCCATTAGCCGCAAATCTTTCTCTTTTATATAGCCAGACTTAGCAAAAATTTAAATGTCTTAGCATCCACCACAGGGGAGTATATCTCCTCTATTTCTGGTCTTTGTGTGAATCCTTGTGCGACAAGCCGTGTCTGATATATCACGCTTTCACTATGTTTATTTCACATAATCACAAAGACTCATTTGTCCTACTGGCTTTACATTGAATGGTGTCCTTCGTATTGGACCAAACACATTCTTCTTCTTAATGATTCTTAGCTCCACGTTTTATGGTCTTGTACCATTTTAATCAATCAGGTCTTTGAGTGCACTCTAGTATAGACGTGGGCTCATGATCCTCATTCATTTCAGTTGCTACCTTGTACGCAAATATTTTATCATTGATGTCGACATCTTTTCGGTTCCATTGTATTCTAGACATGATATAGTTTATAGAGATCTCTTTACACCTTCAGGACCTTGAGGTTTGGCGTCCCAAACCTCATTGATTGGTACCTTAGGGTTATGTCTATTAGCCGGCCATGTCTATGGTTTCTTGAACCTTCTCGGTTTCCCTTGCACCTTTCTTTGATTTCCGAGGGTTCTTGTCTTTGGAACCTTTTGGGTCTACCACATTTCTTACGTGTTGTAGCCTCTGTAGCAACTTGATTGTGTTCCTTGTGAACATCAATACGTACTGGTGCATTACAAGCTGGTATGTACGATTTTGTTACTCTCTTTGGGTCATTATAGGAATCTTGGCAACTGTTTTAGCTAGCTTTTGCAGATATATAGTCTTTTGGATCTCTGATGGAGTCCGAGGATCTTGCCATGTGAAGGATGTTTGATTCCATGTAAGTTCTTTGACCAGCTTGTTAGTCTCTCCACCCTTTGGCTCGAGATACTTAATGATGGTGGGAGAATCATTTTTAACGTATATTCCCATCCCCTTTTGAGGTCCCATCATTTGCTCTCTGTGGTGGTGCTATGGGTAAATAGGTGACACACCCAAATTTCTTTAGATGGGAAACGTCTGGCTCATGACCCGTTAGCAATTGGGATGGGGAATATCTATGCTCACTAGATGGCCGAATGAGTATTAGTTCAGCAGCGTGTAAAACTGCATGTCCCCAAGCTGAGACCGGAAGCTGCGACCTCATGAGTAATGGTCGAGTAATTAGTTGAATTCGTTTAATGAGGGATTCAGCTAATCCGTTCTGTGTATGGACATGTGCCACAGGATGTTCCACACTTACCCCCATGGCCATACAATAGTCATTAAATGCTTGGGAAGTGAATTCACTAACATTATCTAAACGTATGGTCTTAAGAGGAAAATCTGGAAAATAGGCTCGCAATCTGATGATTTGGGCCAATAACCTAACAAACGCTTGGTTCCTAGAAGACAAACATGCGACCAGCGGGTCGATGCATCGATTAAAACCATGAAGTACCGAAATGTTCCACAAGGTGGATGGATCGGACCACATATGTCTCCTTGAATTCGTTCCAGAAAATGTAAGGTCTCTTTAGACACTTTGACTGGTGAAGTTCAAGTGATAAGCTTCCCTTGTGAACAGGCTATGCACGTGTGGTGCTTAGGGAAAACTCGGTTTTCTTTAAGGGTGTGCCCTTTAGAACTTTGAATTAATTTACGCATCATATTCGAACCGGGCTGGCCAAGCCGGTCATGCCATTAGTGAATTTCTCAGTAAACCCTTTTGTTTACTTTATTAGCCTTTATCATATTGACCTTGGCATAGTAAAGATATATGACGCGGATATAGTCTGTAAGACCTTCTCATGGTCTTGGATGCTCTTAGTAATATATGGCAATCCTTTGTTCCCTTCACCCTTAGTTTCAATGTGGAAACTATTCAAACACATTTCTTTGAAACTCAATAGGCCCCTTTGAGCTGGGTGAATATGAAGCATCTGAGGATGCGTGCCCTTGGGAATATGGGCCTGCCATGGGCCTACCCTTAGCCTTCACTAAATTTAGCTATACCCGCAATTTGGCTAATGAACCATGTCTTTAGATATTTCGTTTATTGAATTCTCATAATCATCTATCTCATGGTCGAAATCTTCTTCACCATCGTGATGAACTAAATGAGCTTCTTGATTCTTTTCAAACTCTCTTGATAGAGATCAACGAGATGCTTAGGTGTCATGCACGTCTTAGTCCAATGGTTTCCCCATTCCTCATCAGTGGCAAACAAGTTTATTTGAGTGTTGTGGTTTGGGTATACCGTGGCCTACCTCGATTACGACCAAAGTCGGGTCGGTGGCCTTAACCATATGAATGGTTTCCTTGATCATATAAATTATAATTTCCACTTCTACCACGTCCATTCCATTTACCATGACTGTGGCCATGATACTTATCTCTTTGGACGTGGTTAGACTCTTTAGGCTCTTTAGGCTCTTCAGCCCAACGGGCTTCTGATAATGGGGTAAGACCAGGAGGTCTCATTTCACTATTTATAACTCATTGTTTTGCTCAGCAAGTAGCATATCAGAATCAATGTTCTCATCACGGTTTCTCCAAAGCCTCACTTCTTAGCACTCTCTACAGAGGAGTCCTCTCCAAAAACAAGAGTTTAGACTTGCATATGTGGTAAAAACCTTTTTCACGATATTGTTGCTGAGGCAATATATTGTTTGTATGAAAGGTCGAGAATGCTTTCTCTAGCAAGTCATTCTCAGTAACTTCCTCACCACGGAATCTCAGTATTGACACTATTTTAAATAGTGCTGAGTTATACTCATTCATGGATTTGAATTCCTGGAATCTGAGATTCTCCCGATCGAATCGGGCTTTTGGGTAATTTTTTTTTTTTTTTTTTCAACTCTGTCCTGAGGTCCAGAGGATTCTTAATAGTGAGGTACTGATTTTGAGACTCTCATTGAGGTGATGGCGTATGTCAGTAATCGCCTTATATCTTTCTCTTCTGGTGACATTGTTTCCTTCTACAATAGATTCACCAAGCCCTTTTTCCTTTAGGACAATCTCAGTGTCCAAAGCCCATTTTAAATAATTGTCACCAGAGGCATTGAGTGCCGCATATTCATAATAGTTGATTTCTGATATCTATAATATATAGAGTTAAATGAGAACTCATGTAATCGGTTAGACCAAGTCATGCGTTATTTAAGACCGAGCCATGCTTGTCTTCAGCAAGTGTTTTCTAAACAATCATGTTATATATATATATATGGATGAAATCAACCCTAGAAGATTGATCTATTATGCAACAACCAAACAATCGGATCATACTAGATTAGGATATTAGGATTTCGCGGTTCAGTTTTAGGGTTTTAGCATCCGCGATTTATAGTATTAGGGTTTTTTTTTTTGCTAGGATTTCGGTTTTATGTATGGAACTTTCTATTTATGGAATCTTTCCTTATATGGAACTTTCCATTTATGGAAACTTTCTATTTCTCATCTAGAAAGAAATCCTAAACAAACGTGTACTTTAGGGTTTTGGAATATTTCCTTATGAAGGGGTTCTCTATTTTGGTAACTTTCTATTTTGGGAAACTTGCTATTTTAGGGAACCTTTTATTTTGGGAAACTTGCTATTTTACAAAACTTTCTATTTCTGGAAACTTTCCTTATATGGAACTTTCTATTTATGGGAAACTTGATCTTAAACCGTGACTTAGGGTTTATTAAACCGGTTTAACCTAGGATTTAGGGTTTCGGTTTACTTTCGGTTTAACATAGGGTTTATATTAAAACATTCAATCTATCATGCCATTAAATATCTTTCCATTCACTAACTTCTCAATTAATTCTCCAATCATAAATCAAATCACATGTGCCAATTTTCATGCAAATTTTATCTTATCAAACTTTAATTGGATCATGTATATAAAGCATAATAAATAAATAGCACTTATCTTAATTGGAGAACTGAAACAGAGACCCGAGATCTGATACGGAGATTGGAAAACGTTATGTCTCTTAGCTGGTTGGGTCCTCCTACAAAATCTCAATATATATAATCCTGATTCCTGAGAAACTCAAAATTTTGCTCATGGAAACATGGCTATTACATTAGTAAAAAAAAAAAAATAGGGTTTCTGTAATATACTGCATAAAACAGTTCAGAATCAATAACATATAATCCGTGCATAAATCGTACAAAAATATAGACAGGATTGATAATAAATAATCCGTGCAAAATTTGTGCAAATCTGTAGACAGAATTGACAACAGATAATCTGTGCAAAATTCGTGCAGAAATACAGACAAAATTGATAACATATAATCCGTGCAAAATTCGTGCAAAACTACAGACAGAATTGAAAACAAATAATCCGTGCAAAATTCGTGCAGAAATACAGACAAAATTGATAACATATAATCTGTGCAAAATTCGTGCAAAACTACAGACAGAATAGATAACAGATCATCTGTGCAAAATTCGTGCAGGAATACAGACAGAATTGATAACAGATAATCCGTGCAAAATTCGTGCAGAAACAAATTTGAACAGAAAACTTATCTCGATAGAGTTTAGAATTTTGTTTTACAGAGACGGCTAGGGTTTTGGTTTTGGTTTTTGTGAGAGAGATTTAGGGTTTCGGGATTTTTAACTTTCAGGGTGAGAGGCTATCGTGCTGATAACGTGTTGTAAACTCAGCCCCGGCTCAATATATTTGAGAGCCTTAGGGCAAAAAAAAATTTTTTGGCCTATTATTATATACAAAGAGAAAATTTACTTAATTTTTAAAAATTTTGCGGAGTTTTTATAGTAAAAATTGTTATTTTAAAAATTTTGGGCTTTTTTATACATTTTCTTATAAATAATTAGGCCTCTTAAAATATAATTCTCATATTAATAATATTTTTAAAAAATATTTGGGCCTTTTTTATATGTAAATTTTTTTATAAAATAAAAAAGCCCCGGGCCGTCGCACCTCCGCCCTACCCATCTGAGCCGGGGCTGTGTAAACTGTGTCATATATATACAAGGATAATAGCAGGATACAGAGAATAAGGTAAAACCCTAATGGGCCATGGATCGGTTATGGAGTCCATCTATATGGTTTATAACACTAATAACAAATCAATTGAATAACTAAATAATAGATCCTTTTCTTCGTCTCAGGTCGATAGATCATTTTTCAAAAAACAAAAAGGAGGTAGAACCTGTAAAGATTCATTTGGAAAGGAAAATGTTTTATATATACTAATGGATTCGAGTCTATAAGCATGGTTCCAGTGCACACGATTTTGTAGCACCATGGTTAATATAAAAAACCAGTCCACCGACACATATTGCTTCTTTTACACCCAAAAAACATATATTACTTCTTCTATATTTTTCCTAGAAAATAAGTAAAGAAACAACATAATATTTGCATATGCACCCAATGACCCAAACGTTGTTCTCGTGTTTGCTATTTTTTTAATTTTTTTTTTGAAAAATCGTGTTTGCTATTTGATAAAAAAATCAAATGAAAATTCCGTTAAAATTATTATAAACAAAAATGCGTATACATAAACTCCTGGTCGATAGTCTAGAATATAAACACGAGGTTTGTAAGTTGAGTTTAATACTTTATCAAATAAACTCCAAATGTCAATGTCTTAACGGTTGTACAATTTTGACTTTGGTATTTACACTTCAAATGTCAGTGTCTATACACATGTAACATGTTGACTGATTACAGATTTGTGAGAAACAAACACTAAAGATGTTTTACCTTCAATAAAATATGTCATTTGGACCTTTCGAAACGATATCCAGATTTTTAATAAATAAATATGATTTTGTCTAGGCCTTTAAAATATGTCATGGACCACTGTTATTGGTTAATAAATTCTCCGAATTTTAATAAAATATATTGTTATTGGTTTGATGATTTTAAAATTTATTTAAATGTTATTACAATTTTTAATTATTAATAATTTATTAAAATTTAATCTTATTGAGGTATGTATTCTCTACATTATTACTCACAAGACTTGCACTTATAAAATTTCACTGATATCCACAAAAGTTCAAAAAAAAAATGCAACAAAAGAAAAGGATATAAATAAAAAATTAAGATTCAACTGATTTGTATCTACCAAAAATCTATTTACTTCAAGTAACAAAACCCAGACCTTATTTCCAATCTCATCCGATAGAAGTTTTAACTTCTCATATACTTCGCTCAATTCTTCACGGTCCAAGTCAGTCCGGAAGATTGGCGAAATGGGCAATCGAACTCAGTGAGTACGATATAGAATACAAAAGTCGGACTAACGCAAAAGCACAAGTCCTGGCTGATTTTCTAACCGAACTACCATTAGATGATGGAATATTTGTTGAAACGGACTCTACATGGAAATTACATATAGATGGATCTTCTTCTAAACAAGGATCCGGAATCGGCATTAGGCTCGAAACTCCGACAAAGGAAATAATCGAGCAATAATTTCAATTAATGTTTCCAGCTTCGAACAATGAAGCAGAATACGAAGCTCTTTTAGCAGGACTTCAGCTTGCTCTTGCGATTGAAGCAGAAAAAATAATAGCTTATTGTGATTCTCAGCTAGTTGTAAACCAGTCGCTAGAGATTACGAAGCTAAGGCTCCTCGAATGGAAGCTTATCTTTCGGCTGTCAAAAAATTAGCCAGAAAATTCAAAGAATTCGAATTAGTTCGAATACCTAGAGGAGAAAACACTTCGGTAGACGCTTTAGCTGCCCTAGCTTCTACCTCAGACCCTGAACTCAAAAAAGTTATCCCAGTTGAATGTATTTCTTCGCGAAGTATTTCGATTGAAGAAACAGAAAACGATAACATTTCGGAGGCCGAATACATCGAAACTCCAAAACCAAGTGAGAATGGTTCACTTGTCATCACCAGATCACGAATAAAGTCTCAAGATGACGAACTTAATCCACCATTGGAACTTCCTAAAAAAAAGTCAAGAAGAAAATTAAAGGATCAAGAGGTTCCCATTAAAGAACCGTCTCGAACCGAACAATCACTTCCAGGTGATGTAGAGGTTCAGGAGACAATCGAAGATCCTGATATTTCTTCCGAACCCGAACCAAGGAAGTTTATACTCAAGGATAATACTTCCGCTAATGATTGGGGGGCTGACTGGAGGGTACCCATCAAAAATTTCATTCTTAATGGAGAACTACCATCGAACAAATGGCAAACTCGCAAATTAAAAATCATCAGCGCTAAGTATTGTATAATTAAAGAGTCATTGTACAAGCAAGGCGTCAGTGATCCTTATCTTTTATGTATTTTCGGACCCGAAGTTGAAATAGTGACAAGCGAGGTCCACGAAGGACTTTGTGGTAGTCATTCTTCGGGATGAGCAATGGCTTTCAAAATCAAACGGTTAGGATATTTCTGGCCAACTATGATTTCTGACTGCATCGATTACGCCAAACGGTGTAAAAAGTGTCAGATGCACGCTCCTCTTATTCACCAGCCGTCTGAAATTTTATCATCTATATCCGCTCTATACCCTTTCATGATGGTCAATGGATATATTTGGTCTGATGCATCGCTCAACGCGAGGCGTCCAATACTTATTAGTTCTAACAGACTATTTCTCCAAATGGATCGAAGTTGAAGCTTACGTAAGTATACAAGATTTTGTGGTTAAGACATTCTTGTGGAAATACATTATTTGTCGCCATGGAGTTCCCTACGAAATAGTAACGGACAATAGTCCTCAATTCATTTCAAATAATTTTGAAGATTTTTGTTCCGCTTGGGGAATAAAACTTAGCTACTCAACGTCGAGGTATCCTCAAGGAAATGGACAAGCGGAAGCTTCCAACAAAACCATTCTCAGCAATCTTAAAAAACACTTGAGTGCTCGAAAAGGTGGATGGTATGACGAGCTGCAACCTGTGTTGTGGGCTTATCGAACAACCCCGAGGCGAGCAACGGGTGAAACTCCATTCTCATTAGTCTATGGGATGGAAGCCGTAGTCCCAGCCGAGCTGAATGTTCTAGGTTTGCGCCGGAGCGAATCTCCACTTAACGAGGAATCGAATTCTAAATTATTAGAAGATGTTCTCGATACAATCGATGAAAGGCGAGACCAATCCCTTATTCGACTTCAGAATTATCAACAGTTGACCGCTCGATACTATAACTCAAAGTTGAAAAACAGACCTTTAAATGTAGGAGACTTTGTTTTAAGGCGAGTGTTCGATAACACAAAAGAAGAAGGAGCTGGAAAACTCGGTATTAACTGGGAAGGCCCTTATCAAATCACTGAAAAAATCCGAAACGGTGTATACCGTATATAAGACCTTGGTGGAAATCCCGTTCAAAGGCCTTGGAACATAATCAACTTGAAAAAGTTATATTGCTAAAGCAAACACATTCGAACTACGATTTGGCTTAATCCTATTCTGTGTACTTAGGCAGCTCGCTAAACACGAGTCCAGCTATAATATAAAAATAAAAATATTATTTCAAATTATGGAATCTTATTTTGGGCTTGAATATAGAGTACATTGCCAATAATGTATAAATAAATATTTATAGCTAAACTCAGATTTAGAAGGGTCTTGAATTACGGAACAACTCCGCTCCTTGACCAGCGAGGTCAACGATGCTCATAATGCAACCTGGCATGTTTCCGTACTCTTGAAGTCCCAGTTCGATCCAATCGGAAGGATGGGCTTCGAGGCAATGAAGCTCGCGAGCAATGTCAAGGCAACGCTTCCCTAGTTCCCTTCTCTTCTTCCTAATCTCCTTTTTCTCGTTCTCGAGCTCGTCATGCCGAGTGATAAGCTAAAAAAAATAAAACGCTTCGTTAAGCAATAACAAAAAGAGTTAAATCACTAAGATGAATAATACCTTGGTGATAAACTCCTCGGCCTTAACACGATCTTGAGGTGACAATCTCTCGATTAAAACGATCGGAACCTGAATGCTGGTTCCCTTCTTCAATATTTGTGAATCTTTTGGTTCGCCAGATTCTCCTGATTTTATAAGCTCGATGTCTGACGTCCTCGAAGGATCAACACTCATCACTTTGAACGAGTCTGAAGGATTCTCTAATGAATTACCTCCCTTGAACATTTTTGTAGAATTATTGTTGATTAAATTCAATAGTGAACTACATCTCCTTTATATTCAAAAAATATTTGACCGTATTTAAGAGGGCTAATTGACGATTTCCCAAAATCTGAAATTACTACTTTTATGGAAAACATAATCGAATTAATCCCAAATTATATTCCCCAAATTTTTGCATTAAATGAGATTGAAATAAATCAATTAAAGCAAAATAGGAATGTAATTAATATCGCTGGGCCTATAGCCCAATGGCATTTTTACAAAAAAATATATAATAATAAATCAAGGGACTTGTTCGATCAGAAGTCTTCGCCTGACGACGATTCCAGTGATGTGGACGATCCCGAACAACTTTCTGAAGAAAGTCCTTCGTCGGAAGATAAATCGAGAAGAATGGAAGAAGGATCAGTAGATTTCTCCTCCGGTCCTTCATTTTCTTCAGTTCTTAACATTGGAAATCTCCGAAATTCTGAAGAACATGAAACAAAAGAGGGTTCGTCACCGGTTGCCAAGGATAGGTTTTATCCAGCATACGGAGGAATCTTCGGAGGCTGGTAGGAATGATGGCCACGATATCTAAACCGATCCTCTCCTATTCATGCGGTTCAGATTCCAGGCGAAGGATCTCTCTTTCATTCTTCTTTATGCGCTCATCAAGAGCACGTCGCCTCCTTACAATTCTTTTTCTCTTATCACATAAAGCTTTATGTCTCCCGACGATCTGTTAGCAAACATTTTGTCAACTGTCCGGAAAATAATTTACAGTCTTCTGAAAAGGCTAAAAATTAGAGAGAGAACCTTTTCCAGAAAGTCATAACATTTAACCCTTTCTTTCCCCATCCGGAAATGAAAAAACGTTGGGTGAATTACTCCCTTTGGAGAGAATCCATCTTCGGATTCAAACAATGGATCTCCGTTTGAAGTCGTTATTCTCGAGCTTGATCTGAAAGAAGCTAGCGGCATTTTTCAGTTTGTTCCCACAGTAAACTGTAATATTCTTTCAAAGTCCTTTAAAAGGAGAAAGGCGTTCAGTTTTCTTTAAAATTAATAATAACATATTGCGAGCCTGCTGAAGCAGACCTCGGGTCCAATTAAAATATGGCCCAACTCTTTCAAAGCCGTTCTTAGGCCATGATCGCAACCATTGCCGGTTCATTTTTTATTCTCATGAATTATGGAAACCTTATCCCTCGATAAAAATCCTAAGCCGAGCTCAATCCTCGCATCCGAGAGACCGAGGAAAAATACTTGTTAGGATTTTTTCTTTAAAAAAGGCGAGTGAGCCTGATCAGCTCATCTCTCACTATTTATGAAACCTCGTTGGTGGGCTAGGACTTGCAAACCTAGAATCGCATCCAAACGTTTTACTTAAATAAAAATATATATATAAAAAAAAATGCAGTAGCATGTACATAACTATGTTCAAACAAAACGTTTCCGTCAAGCGAAGTAGTCCCATGGATTCAAGAAAATAATTTTTTAAGGTCGCTCCTCTGCCTCAGGAGAACGCTCGTGTGGCCGAGAACCCTCACCTACCTCGAATTAAGAGGAGGAATCTCCAAACACCGAAGAAAACTGTTTCAGATCGAGGGAAGGACGGGAAGCTGAGGATAGCTCGGATTCAACCGCAACGAGTTCAGAAGCAAATTCTCTCCTCTCACTCTCGAATGAAGCTCTCCCGCTCTCTAGTTCCTCAATCAGGTCTAGATTACTCTTCAGCTCGGCTCGATCGGATAGAAGTTTACTCCAGACCTCTTCGTCTTTGGTGAACTTCGTAATAGATTGAATGAGCTGCCTACCAAAGCCCCTTATCTCTTCCCGAGCGTTATGTTTGGCTTCAGCGATATCGCGAGCCCTATTCCTAGCTAAAAGCTCGGCATTTTGGTTCGATTCTTCGAAAACAGCCGCAGCCTCTTCTAACTCAGCTTCCAAGCGAAGAACGTTAGACCTCGCAGAGTCTCTTTCGGTTTTCGCGATTCTGATGCGTTGCTCATTAGCTTCCAACGTTTTCTTCATATTCTCAAAGGATGACTCGAGGGCATTCACTCTCTCGAGTCGCTCGGACTGATTGGCTAATCTAAGCTCATCAGTCTCCTTCCTAGCCTTTGCGGTCTCTTTCATCGCTTGGTGAAGAAGGTTTTCATAATGGAATATCATTCCATTAGTTTCCATGAACGCCTTCAGAGTTGAAAAATGTGTCATTCAGACAAAAGATTTTTACTAAAGGAAAAGAGGTTTGTCATAGTCAAAAATATCCAAACCTGGGATAGATATCAGGCTCGGTTGACATACATCTGACGGATTTCTGGCCTCCAAACCAAAAAAGGGGGAAGGGATGTCCCTTCCCTGGTTTGAAAACTTCGGAGGATGTCTCCAATCTCTTCTCCACCTGCAAAATAGAGGAGAGCAATGGGTTGATCAAATAGCCGCAATCTGTAAACAAGTTTTGCTAAGGCTCGCGTCTCAAAATAAAACTTACCAGAAGTCGAAGCAGGTAAAGGGTTTTGAGTCCTAATACTCAATCCTTGAGACAAGGAAACCTCCGGTCTCGGCTCATCATTTTTTTCTGAGATTACTGTCTCCCGGAAGGGGGAGCTCAGAATCTAAAGATTTCGAGGAGGGGAAAATAGAATGCAAAAGACTAGGGGCTCGTGTCGGAGAACTTAATCTAACGATTTTGGGTCTCTCGTTTGATAAAGTGTCCGTGTCTGGAGCCCTCCTCTTCGTGCAGACTGAAGAGGTTACTTCTTTTTCTCTCTCTCGTTCGGGAGAGTAAATAGCGATGGCGACTGGAGGATCGTTAGGGATATCGGCTCCATGAGAGTCTACCGCAATTGATAGAGCCGCTTCTAAAGAACCATCATCAACCAGGAGGGTCTTCATGTGGAAGTTACCAACCCTGGAGATTGCAGCTATCCGTTTTTTCTTCCCAATTTCGGATAACTGATCCTTAAGAGCCTTAGTCTCAGCTTGCATTTTTCTCTTATCCCGAGCATTCAGGCTCGAGGTGTCTTTTTCTTCAGGAGGAGGATCGAGGGGGTGAGTTTGACCGTCTCTGATAGCAAGCCCCGCTTTATGAATGCGTTGAAGGGTGAAGGAATTCCAATTTGTTTCACCCTCAGAAACGATTCGAAAGAAAGATAGGAAGTCAACAGTTGGGCGGGGGATCGTCTGGTTCCCTGGAACAAATTGTTGAGTTAAGAATCCTATTTACTTACACAAAACGGTGAAAAACAATAAAGGTTGGTTCTAACCAAGTATAGACGACCAATTTGCGAGAAGAAGACCGGAAAGACCTTGGATGGAATGGGGATTGATTCGGAAAAAGAACCAGTATTTCCTCCAAGGCCCATCATTTGAGGGCATTCCGTCAATCAGGTTACGGTCAAGAATATGATTCATGGAAAAGATGCCCGCCGCCGTAGACTCGCGGACTCAGAATAGCCCTAAGAGTTCGCGAGTGGAAAGAGAAAACCCTGCCTCTGCTGAGACGGTCAGGGTGCTCAAAACATACCGGAGAAAGTTGGGAGCCATCTGGGGAAAAGCAATCCCTAGATGAACAAGGTACAAAAGGAGAACCTCCGGTATGGGAAAAAATAAACCACAACCTTTGAAGTAAACTTCGTACGCACAACAAAAACCCTCTCGCACTACTTCTGGAGACTCGTTTGGTCTAGGAAGAGAGAATTCTATTTCTTGAGGGATGTTGCACAGACGACGAAGAGCGCCAAGGGAAGCATGGGTCGATTGAGACCTGAAATGTGGACCAAATTTGTCTCCCCTTTGGGTGAAGACTTCGTCCCCTCTGGGAACATGGATTCCTTGGATGTCGTCTTCGTTGTCCGAAACGTAGACGGCTGAGGAAGACATTTTTTACTAAAAAAATTTATCATTCTCTGGTTTGGTAAAAGCTTTCAAGGGTGAATGTACGCTGTAAAAGCCGTCATTCCATTTAACCCTATTTAGCGTAAACCACCTCGAGAATGTTGGGAAGTGGGACGGTTTTCCCCGCAATATTAATATGAAATTAGGAAATTAATGATGACGGTTGTCAGGGATATCAAATCGATTGATTATCCGAGATCGGCGTAATAGCGTAAAACATGGAATAATTCTGGAACGTTAAAGATCTCGAGTCATTAATTACTGTTTACTTAAGTCTTCCAAGCCGAGCACTCAGCTCGCAAGACTTGGGGGGCTAAATGTTGGGGTCGGATCCCACACGTTTTCGGTAGGATCCACTTGGATCTGTCCACGTCATTATTACATTATAATCCTCTTGGATTTTTTCTAGATGTTTCATTGCGAGAATCGAGCTTGACCTGTTGGAAGTTCGATTCAGTTTATTAAAGAGCTCGATCTTTACCAGTACGGAGTTCGCTCTTATTCAACATATAGTTTGCATAAAAGAAGGCCGAAGCGAGGAGAATATTGTTCGCGGCAGCGTCAAGACGCAGGAGTTCAGAGTCAACAAGAAAGAGTTCGGAAGATCCACGCGAAGCCCAAGATAGTTCAAATTCAAGCCGTTTCGGTCAAATTGTAACATACATGATTAATGCGGATCAATGCGATTATGAGCAGTAAATGACCGCATTGATTATGTTTTCACTATAAAAACAACCTCAAACGCATATGTTTGAGGGAGAACAACATTTTACCTCTTACTATCAAGCAATACAACATACTCTTTCTTTTACAATTTCGCAAGGCTTTTTACTATTTTATTCTTGCAAATTCTTTCGCTTTATTTAATTTCTTGGTTACTTTCCTTTTCAAATCCTTATTTTTCATTTGTTGATTTTAGAGTTTTTCTCCACAAAAATATTTAAAGATAATCGAGTGTGAATCCTACATCCACAATATCCACCAATAGAAAATTTTAAAAAAGAAAACAGAAAATTGGTATTTTTGAGAAAAATAAGTATGGAATTTGGTAATTATATAAAAGATTTAAAATATGGAAAAGTGAAAATGGTATGAAATATGTAAAAATGGAGGATTGTACAGTGTATATATATTGATTACATTATGTATTTACAAATTAAAACAACTCATCAATAAGACAACAAAAATCACAACAAGGTCCTGTGAGACATATCCAAACCATGAAATCATCACATATAGTTCTGTTATGCATTGTCATCTTCTCCATCTTCGCTCTACATGAGTGTGCGTATAGCTTTTTCTAACACACACATATATATATATACATCAAATGTCTCTTTTTTATTCATCGTAAGAGTTTTGCTTGTTTGTTTCAAATTAATGTATAGGTGGGAGGACAAATGTTGGAAAGATAGAGAGATCGATGCTCGATATTTTTAAACCACCATGTCACAAATCTATTTGCGAGCTTATAACTAAAAAGGAATGTTGGTGTTGTTTTGGACCTGAAGCTAGACAAAATTTTTGTTGGGCATACCCAGATTATCCCAACGCCAAAGACTTATGCTCCACCGAATGTGCAAGGAGTTTTAAAAACCTTTAATAATACATTAGTAATGTATGTTGCTTATTTAATTTCAGACTTTCCAAAGCATTATTAATGTGTAATATTGTACTTCTTTTTATTAATTAGTTACACACAAAAAAAATTATCCTTACTATCTTGATTTTATATTCATGGAATGTAAGTTTGATATCATCAAAGATCGTTTAAAATTTTTAAATATATACTAGATTATAACCTGTACTACAGCACGGATTAAATTTCATTTAGTAAAAAATTTATATATACTATATATTTAAGAATAAAGTTTTGAAATATTATAGTAGTAAGTAAAAATATTAATTTTTTTGTCAATCCCTATATATACTATTATAATGAATATATTTTTCTTCTTATATAATGCTCAATAATGGATAATTTTTTTAAGATATGAACATTGAGTTACTTTATGTTAACAACAATAAAATGAGATTGCATATAATTCAGTTAGATCAAAAATCAAAATATCATAAATGAATTGTATCTTAAACGTAGATTATTTTAAATTAATTAAGTTAGTTAGCTATTATTTTGAATTAATTTTAATTTTTTTTTCAAGTTGTAATTATTTGGTTGTTGAAATAAAGATTTGTTTGACCTAATTACGGAATTTAGCAATTATTCGGATAACCGAATATGTAATGAACATATTTTTGGTATATAATAATATCAAATTCAATCTGTGGAGTCTATATTTTCAGTTTAAAATCCCAATGAAAATATTGCGTGCACAATCTATCATTAATTAATTTTAAAATGCATGCAGAATCAAATTTTCAAATATTTAGTGGTGTCAAATCTTATTTAACTTATCTCATCATATAATCTTAACATGCCTTCTCTTATAAGGATTTTACTCTTTCTATCATATAATAAATTACATTTAACCCGCCGCCTGCTATAAATATTTTAAATATATTTGTTTTAGAAAATCAAATTAGAGTATTTAATTTTTAATCTATTAAATATTTATGATATTCTTTAAATATTAATTTAAAAATTTTTTAAATGTTCCAAATTAAAATATTTAATTTTTTTTTTAATATATAAAATTATGAATTTCAAAAAAAAAAAATTATATGCAATTAAATATAAATATTCAAATAGTTATAGGGATCATTACACATTCCATCATATAATAAATTTTATTTAACTCGCCGCATATTATAAATATTTCAAATATATTTGTTTTAAAAATTAAATTAGAGTATTTCTAGTTTTTAACTTTTTGATCTATTAAGTATTGATGATATTCTTTAAAAATATCAAGTAAAATTTTTTAAAATTTTCTAAATTAAAATATTTAAATTTTTATTGTAGTATATAAAAATATACATTTCAAAAAAGTAAATGTATGAAATTAAATATAAATATTCAAGTTCTGACCCGTTACTCAGTTAGAATTTCTGTTGAATTTATTTTTGTTTAAAATAAATATACTACTCAAGTCTGAATTTTTGATCCGTTATATTTTTTCATAAATTGAATCATTTATATTCGTTTTTAAAAATTCAAATCATGACATATGCGGAAAAAAATCTACTTTTTATTATTATATAGACGATATGATGATTTATTTATTTCATAAAAATAGAATCATATAAAAATGAGAAGTGAAGTACATTGATTAATAAAAAATTAATATAGTAAGTCAGTTATCAAATGTTCATTTTGATTGGTCATTTTTAATAAAAAAGTTAATAATGTATTTTCGTTTTAATAATTTAATGAAATTAATTAAATTTGACAAATTAGTATTTAACTTGTTTATCCTTAATAAGATGAATTATTTTACTCGTTAAATTTTTATATTCATATGGAATTCTAATGTAATAAGTTACAAAAGTAAGGTTACTTCTATAATGTACTCCCCAAATAATAGCATAGGATATATGTTGTAATTAAGTACCAAAAATTAACCATAAAAATCCGTAATTATTAAACAGTTTTCCAAATATTTGAAAACACAATATTTGGTTTAAGGAATATCTTTTAAGTTTGTTACTATAATTAATGATTTGTTATTGATTTTTCATTAATGCTTTAATTCGTTTTTGGTAATTCTTAGCAAAGATCCGATTAAAATTATTTCTAGGTCAAAAATTAAAATAACCCGACCTAATTGGATTCTTTAAAATGTACTTCAAAAATGTTAAGTAGATCGTTTAGGTAATCTTTGAAAGCCCTGTAATTAGTTTAATTAATATGATCTTATTATTTATGTAATATTTGAAAACCCGGTTTGATTACCATTGACCCGCGAGATTAAAATGAATGACATGGATTAATCATGTTTGTGATTAAAGATTTGTAAAGGGAAGATTAAAATAAATGACGTGGATTAATTATATTTATGATTAGAAATTTGTAATGGCATATAATATAATTTCTTACACTTCTCAATGTTACAACTTATTCATGTACTTCCCAAATAATAGTATAACTGTATAGGATTACATAGCTATTTAATCAACCAGTTAGAAACATAAATAATTCAGTGACATATATGTATATGAAGAAAGAAAAAGCATAGAAAAGAGATAGAACAAATTTGTAAGAATGTAAATTCATCAAAAAATGCAAGGTGAATTCAACTATATTTGTAAAATCTGAACACATACAATTTTTTTATTTTACGTGATAGTAAAACTAAAAAGGACTTCTATTCATGATTTTAACCGAAGTTTACATTTGAAATTAAGTAAGTGTTATTCAATCATAGATTTAAAGTTAATAATTCTTTAAATTGTAATCTATAAAATTTGAAATTTGATATTATTTTTAACAATTCATATATGTATGTGGATTCTAAAATCTCTACATTTACATTGGATTTTGTTTCTCATAATTTTACTCATGAAATTCCAAGAGTTTATTTCAAATGATTCAATATACCAAAAAGAAAAAAGTTGTTTAGTGGGTGCACAAAAAAAAAGACTCAAAGTTATTTTCCTAGGTTTTACAATCTTTTAAATTTGAAATTGGATATATATATATATATATATATATATATATATATATATATATATATATATATATATATATATATATATTTAAAGAATTATGTGCGTGGATTCTAAAATTTATGCAGTATACCTTGTCTTTTGTTTTAACAAATTACTCATAAAATTCTAGGAGGTTTTATTTCAAATAACTCAATATATTAAATTTATTCTTATGCACAGTAAACGGACTGTCCCAACATGAGAAAGTAAAAAACAAGCAATTGCATTTAGGAGAGAGTCTTGCTTCACACACTCGAATGGATACTAAATCCATCTATCCGAAATATCCGGAACCAAACATTCCAAATGAGTCCTACTCAAAACCGAACCGAATACATGAATGCATAGGCCTAATGTGTTTGATTCTTTATAAGACATTCAATTTGAAACTTCTTTTTTAACAAAAACCTTCAATTTTTTTTGTTTCCATATAAAACCTCCAACTAATTAATTTTGTCTAAATAAACCCTCAAGTTGTCAAATTTGATCTCGAATAATAGTTGACTAATGATCAACGATAATTCCGTTCGGAATAGTAACCGGCCGTTGACAATAATTTTTCGCTTATTTAGTCCAAAAGTGATAACATAATTCTCCCAACACTAACGATGAAATTAACGATGTCGAAACGAAATCGACTGTAGAATCTTGTTTTTCATCGACTACTGCAACCAGCAACAAACACGTGGATATAAAACAGATTAATTAACTCAACCGTTTGCCAAATCTTCAAAATTTACTTTTGTGATCTAACAGAAAACGGATATAAAGAGTATAATTCTGATTAATCTACATATATTAGCACTAAACCAAACCAAAAGTAAAACAAAAAGAAATGCATGAATTAGACGAGTACTACCAGTGGAGCTTCAAAACTCATTTCCACTTTTGTAAACTGCCCAAAAGAGAAATACCAAAAAAAGTTAAAAAAAAATCTATCATCGCCTTCTCCTCTTCCTCTTGTTTCGATGCAAAATCTCTTGCTCATCTTTATTTTCTTTGACAACAATCTCTTCCTCATCTAAACTTATCTGCTTCCTCTTCAGATTCCTTACGACAAGACCCAATGGAGAAGCTTTCAGAGTTCTTACCACGTGAGAGGCTGCGTTGTATTCTGCTTTCTCTTTCCCTTTTTCCAAATCACCCTCGATGTATAAGGTACCTTCCTCAGTTGGAGTCTCAATCGTAACTGAAGAAACAAATCTTTTACTAGACCTCTCAACACTGAAAAGAGTTGAACACAGTAACAAAAGTTAATACGTCGCACTTTGTTCTTATCGAGGCACACACAGTAAAAACATCCAAAGTCACATTTATCAAACTTGTGGCTAAAAGCAAAGCAAAACAAGAAATAAGATGACATCTCTCAAGTGTGTAGGACTAAGAAATACCTGAAAATCGGGTTCGGCCACTTTCTCTCGTTGCAAATCTCAATCAACGTCTTTTTTGAATTTTCATATTCAATGCTGTCATCCATAACCAATTCAATGGGCATACTTTCTGACAACTTCTCTAACGCCATCGTAGCAGCTCTCATCTTTGAGGCAGCTCTATTACAACTCTTCCCACAAGCTATAAATTTATCATCGACATATACCTCAGTAATAGTGGCTTCGTTCATACCTGAACTCTTCTCACACTCACGATACCTGAACTCGATTCGCTTGCCGTGTTTATATCCCAAACAAAAAAGGGTAAGAAGTGGATGAGGTTTCCGCCGTATATCATCCAGTGTATATATTGGCTCGAAAAGACCCCTCAAGATCTGCAAATTTCATTTCTTTTTTAACTTGAGAATCATATAACATAGAAATAGAAAGTCGAATCAAGTGAGAACACAACAGACCTCCCAGAGTCTTTTAACATCACGATTCACATCAATATACACAGCTCCAGCTACAGATTCTACAAGGTCAGTGAGTATTTTTGGGGCTTTCACAGATCTGAATGGATCTGGGTCATCTTCTTTGCCCAGCATCTTTATGAACTCGATAATCTGAGAGATGACACCAAAGGTGGAGAGTATATCATAAGAGATGTTCACAATTGAGCAAAAATTCACAAGAAACAGAATGACTACCTGTCTTTTTGACGTACGAACATTGCATTTAAGGAATTGGTAGATGCCGCGCTTGACAGCAACACGAGCATATCTGTCGTTACATGTATTTGCATTTTGCAACATAGTCAACTCCTTTGGTCCGAGCTTAGGGTACGTGAGGTACATGTGATTCGCGAAGGCGAGAGAAATACCCGCCTTGCCGACAAACATAAGCCGCTGAAATGGCAGTAAGTTAGAAGAGTTGTGTGTTAGCGCTTCTCTCAGAAGATTCTTGTTAGTGAAACTGTAATTCAAGATCTTCTCCACAGCTTTCACTGGATCAGAATCAATCTCTGAGCTGAGGCTTTCAAGGCTCCTTTCATGTGGCAGGCAAGACTCATTAGAGGAGATTTTCTCATCTAAACTTTTCTCTATTGGCAGATTACTTTTGACATGACTCATTAGTGAAGATTTCAGGGCTCCTATCATATAGTAGGCGGAGGAGTTTTTTGCTTGCTCTTTCGTTGATTTTGCATCTCCCTTCATGTGAAAGACACTTTCTACAGATGGGATCTCAATATTAGAGGAGATTTTCTCATCTAAACTTTTCTCTATTGGCAGATTACTTTTGACATGACTCATTAGTGAAGATTTCAAGGCTCCTATCATATAGTAGGCGGAGGAGTTTTGTGCTTGCGTTTTCGTTGATTTTGCATCTCCCTTCATGTGAAAGATACTTTCTACAGATGGGATCTCAATATTAACTGAACAAACAAATTTCTGCTCAATTTTTGGCCCTCCTTCTTCCTCAAAACTGAAAAGAGTCAAACACAGTAACAAAAATGATTCATATGCGTGCTTATTGAGGGTACCCAAAGTAGAAAATAGCCAAAGTCACATTGATCTTAAGAGTATATTTTTTTAGAGCACAAATGTGCCTTCTCTACCTTAAATTGGAAGAGTTTAACCATGGATTACCAAACATGTTCTCCTTCTTTGAGAATATAAGACTCTAAACTACTCAAAGAGATTAATTTGACTTTAGATCGTGGTCCTTGTCAAGCTGTAAGTAGTACTTAGAAAAGAAAAATTCAGGTAAAAGATATACCTGAAAATCGGGTTCGGCCAGTTATTGTTTTTGCAAATCTGAAACAACTCCCCTGTC